>NC_089856.1:12587500-12645000 GCF_036373705.1 Amia ocellicauda
AAAGTATTTTAGATGACTAAATTCATAACAATACTAACAATTTAAATAGCAATCTTATCCGTTGCATCATTTTCGTTTCTAACCAATATGACAATTGTCTGCTTTAAGCATTTGGATTTTGATACATAGTACACATAAAATTATTTTTTCATTCTGAATGTAAATGAGTTTGCCGGTTATTGCAAAGTAAAGCCTGGATAACCGACCCGTGCCCGGTGAGACCTGAAAACTTGTCATGGTTTTGGGTACGGTGTATTGTTCAAGCTCAGGTGGTTTGGGTCTGTGGTTTATTAATTAGTGATTTTTTTCCCACCCTTCCTGTGCGCACACGCAACCTGAATTAAGTCATGTGCGTACAGTAAGAGGCGTCATCGATCTGCAATAACTTAGTCAGTTTATACGAAATTCTGGGATTTTATGAATAAACAAATCATCGACGTTATTCGTGAATATTAAAATGTTACGGACTGCTATCCCTACTAAATAAAATGTTCATCTGATTATAAATGCATCGATTGCTTCATACACAATATTTGTTTTGTTTTAAATTTGAAATTGGAAGCATTGCATGGCGTTTTAAATATTACATTTTAGAGACTATGGCGATAGTCGGGTGGGGTCTGAATGAAGAAAAATAATTGTGTGGGGTTCGGGTTGATCGTGGTTAGGTCGGATTTTAATTGTATATCCGGACAGACTCCTACTGCCAAGTAACTAACGAAGCGTTTCAAACAGAGGATAACACGACGAAGGGATTCATTCGTTGGCATAAAAACACAGGACACCAAACAAGCATGTCACTCTGCCACAGAGGTGAGAACAGGAGACAAGCCACGCCAAGCCAAGAGGCTCCAGGAAAACGCCTGCAAGCCAAATTTCTCTCCTGTTTCACAACTTGAAATTTCACACCGAAAGTGTTTGTTGGCATGTTTTGAAATATTGCCAAAGCAAGTTACAAAATAAGTTACAATACAATGGGAACAAGTTTCCTTATTCTTATATATATATGTATTAAACAATTGGTCTAAAGTCCGCACAGTCGCTGCGGAGAGCAGTAAACTACTCTTTGACTGGAAGCTTCAGTGAAATGCACATAAACGAAAAACAGTTGTTTTATTATTAAATGTGTTACTTTTGATGGTTTCACAAGCATGCATTTTCTTATTCCACCTCATCCTCCCAATAGTCACCGTACACTCTAAGAAGTAAATGATCTAATAAGAATCTTTTAGGGTTTCCGGGGTTTGATACTATGGAGGAACCCTTAAAGGATCTTATTAGAACATTTACTGTGTACGGTGACTAGTGGGACGATGAGGAGGAATAGGAAAATGCCTTATTAGAACCTTGTACCAAGGTTCTTTGCAAACAAGGATCCTTAAAGAACATTAAATGTATCTTAATACAACAGCGAGCATGATGAAAAAGGATTCTTAAATTATCCCTTTTGTTTATGACGGACCTCGCGGTTCTTAAACAAACCCTTTAATGAAAATAAACTCACGACGAAAACAAAGGTTCTAAATAGAACCGCTAAAGAACCTTCCATTTTTAGAGTGTATATTTACCTAACAAGATTATGATGTCAGATATATGTGTAGGAAAAAGCTATATTCTGGATTTTTGAAAACTCGTATATAAAGGTTTGATCAAAAAACGTTTTAATATATGCTTATTCGGTCAGCATTGGGTATATACCCACCCGAGCTAAGACTACATTTCCCAGCATCGCCTGTAACGTGGCCAACGCTGGTTTGAGTTCTATTAGGATACGTTTCGGATGTGTAAAGCATGTATCCTCTCTGCGATGTCTTAGCAGCCCCACTAATGTAATGGCATTTATAAAACATATTATTATGGAGATCTACCCACTGTCGAGGTCTGGGAATACGCGCAATGAATTAGAGCATTGGTCGTCTGGGTTCTGTTCCAGCACAGCTCTAGGTTCTTAATTAAACAATTAACTGGATTAATTAATAACTTCTCTCCAGACTCTGAAATGTTTGGTGGTTTCAATCTTTGGAGTAATCTGCAAATGTCTAAGGTATAGGCAAATATTAAAGTTTTAGATAAGTCTACCTGATTAAATAATGACATTCAGTAAATAATTGGGAGCTTCTGATGGAACAAAAAACAGCAAACACTGCGGCCCCCCAGGACTGGAGTCTCACAACCCTGAATTAGATCTTCATATTCTACAAGACTAAAACACTGTTGACTTCGCCAAGTAGTGTCCAATGAAATGACTCGTTATTGGACGCTCTTGTCCGTTTCAGAATTGAATATAATGTGAATCAAGATAGTTGCCCCCAAGCATTTAATACGTTACTGATGCAAATTATTTTACAACGCATGCACCAGTTAATTAGCCAGTTAAAGACAAAATTAATTATGCATCCATAAGACTGGTGCATTCTTTCCTTTTTAATATCTCAAAAATCCAGATCAGTCTTGACTGCGTAATTGTGTGCGGCTGACAATAAAATCCTACGCACGATAAAATGTTGAACAATGCGGTTTTCCATCGCCCAACAACCCCGAATCTGTTCATAAAATTCCTGCCACTTCAGGAAAGACAACTACATTTGGTTTGTATTTACTTTTATGAAAGGGGTGAGCGAGAAAAACAGCTTTCAAGAAAACAAAAATAGGCCATTTAAACACAACAATTAAAACAATAAAACAAGAAAAAAAGGCGAATATCGAAGTCGCAGACAGTAATTTAAAATATTTTTTATGAATATTTTAATGTAGGGTGTCGTCTTTACTGAAATTACTTTTTCATTCTATTTACAAGGATTCACCGAGAATAACCAAAAAAGCAGATTTTTGCATTGTAAAGCAATTTCATTCCTTGCCTAGTGTATGTCATATTGGATTATTTGCGATTTACGCACTTTTGTGACTTGTTTTCTGCAAATATTTCCTGTGGTCATTGTCTTAAGTGTATAGCGGGGGGGACCTGAATTAGAGTTGCACCAGGTCTCTTCTTCCCATTGGTAAGACACTATGGTGCAACAATAATGCACTTCCCCGTTTTTCTTCCTTCCGCTTTCCACTCTGGTACAGTTAACATGGCATATTATAAGGGCATCACTGTTTAGATCCCCAGAGCCTCATAATAGACTGTCGGGGGACAGAGGTTGTTTCTGTTTTTTGAGCAGTGCGTACAAAATATTGACTAGCTCGGTGTTTGGATACTATGTCGGTCTCTCTACGCTCAGTCTGTATATTTAACTAAATACACTGATCCAAAGTTTCGCACTTTGTATCCTGGAAGTGGACTGGAAAGTGTGGAAGTCTGGGTGGGGTTAAAGTGTTCATTAATTAATTAGAAGGTCCCAATCCATAAGTCGCAACCTGTTAAAGTGGCACCAGGGTTTTCTCCGCATGCAGGGCAAGTCCCAGTGAGCATGCCCGGCTCTGTGTAGGTCCAAGGGGGGTTCAACGAGGTCCGGCCCTAAGTCGGGCGCCGGGAATAGCCACTGTAAATCCCCGGCTCCTGCCACCCCCTCTCTCACAATAAATGCTTACAGTTAACAATCTGGCGCCTCTTTAATTTTCTTTCATTCTTATTTATTTATTTTTACTTATTTTTCTTTATTATTATTATTATTATTATTATTATTATTATTATTATTATTATTATTATTATTATTGGCAGACGCCCTGCCAATTGGCGTTGGACGATCAGTGGGTTACTTACACCTGTCTGTTTTGTTTTCGTGGAGTGAAGCACTATAGGGTTTGGGAATTCTTATTAATACGCAAATAGTTCACATTTCATAATCGGTAAAACCAACATCCCTGCTATTTGACTTGTGTATTTACACCACGAAAGGGTTAATGTTTAACCCATATGGTACACATGTTAATCTAAAGGTGTCCAAGGTGACGTTTAATAGAACTCTGATCAGCATGTATCCTACTTGGGAGGTAGAAGACATGGGTCTAAAGGGTAGACGTGGAACATTTCAGGCCAGCAATGAAATAAAGTACACTACAATAAAATTATGAATTAAAAAAATACATTACCCGTGGACTGCTTGTGAGGACAGTGGACCGTACCTGAGTGTCCATAAAAGCCCTCTCCGCAACCCTGCTTACACACATTACGAGTGACACTCCGGCACAGAGAGACAAAAATGAAAGAGAGGGGGGTGTCTGTCTGACTGTAGTTAGGACGCATCTGTCAGAAATAGTCCAACCACTTTGCTATTGTTGGGTTCAATTCGTGCCGGGAGTTGACCATGCGGTTTGCGCGGAAGAGATGGCCGGGAGTCCGGGAAGAGGGCACTCGGTCGAACTACTCTCTGTATACGTTCCGGTTACCTTCTGAAAATAGCAGCATATCATTTTACAAACAAACTAATAAGAAAATCATATATCTTAACCCCATGCAGCTGCACTGCTGAGTTGCAGAAAAAGGCCCGAAACCAAATCTTGGTGATACGCTAAATCCTGGCGATTTGGAGAAGACCGAGTCTTTTTTTGTTGAAGCTTCACTGTTCCAGTGTAGTCTGAGGTTATGCAAAACTAAATGAGAGAGCATTAACATTTACAATTCTAATGTCCAATTATATATCCTCGATCATAATTGACGTTTCAATTAGAAAGCTGATTAGAAACGCTGAGATTGCAGTAGTCCCATTCTGTTGAATATTTATGTTCTTGCTATGCGTAGTTCTGTTTAGGCATAGACGACATATCTTCAAGTTTCCAAACGTTATTTCTGACATGTATAGATTTTTCACACCCTTATATAATATGTATATAGCCTACTCTAAGAACAAACGTGCTCAAAACAATAGTGTGCTCTTCTCTTTGCATATTATTGAATGGGAACAAAGAATTGTGTTCATTTTTCCACCGGCACTGTCTTGCAATATTTAAGAGGGAGACGGTATGCTGCACAAATTATCTCAGTATTATATATTTTTTTTGTGTGTAGAATTTAAACATTACTTTTAACAGTGTAGCCACTGCTTATTGGGAATTGTTTCTGATAGGTGTATGGAGCCTCATGTTGATGTCTGTGTGTTTTATGCGGGTGAAAGTTGAGAGGTCCTTCCTGAGTTGCTTGGCGCTGTCTGGGGATACAGAACCTTGAACTTGAACTTTAACTTGAGCTCGTCTGGTCACCAACACGTCAACTGCGCACGTCCTCCCGTTTCTGCAGAGTGCTGTTTGTGCTTTATTTTGATTGGAGTTGATAGAACTGTAAGGTATTATGCAATTATTAAAAACCAAAATCATAAAATAAAGAAAGCTTTTAAAGTCGTTCTTTGAATTGTAAGTGTGGGTGTTTGTGCTCCTAAAACAATACTTTCAGCAAACACTTAAAAAAAAACATATGTTGTATACAATTAATGTGTGTTAATAAAGAAAGTGTTTAGGGAATTAAAAAAAAACACGTGCAATATTTTCAAGTTGGCTCTAACGAGAATTGATGGCTTGCTGTGGTGAACTGACAGTAGTTCAATTTATATCATTCGGATGCCGTTGGATTGTGCGTAGAGCAATCAGATCGTACGCCATATTATTAATAATTTCCTGAGTACTTGCCTTCTGTACCTACCATTGTTTTGAAAGACAAATCTTAAAATACGATAATACTGAATATCCCATCATGTCGTATGTTATTTTAATTTGGAAGTCATAATGTTAGATTGTAGTTTTTATTAAATAAATAATTTCTTGTATTTCAACATTTCGCCTATCCAGGTCAATTGTGAATCGTGCCACCTGTATAGATAAGTAAACAAACAACAAAACGCACACAAACTCGCCGGGGCTGCCCATGCGGGGGGCATTACTGACTGCACCAAGCAGGAAGTGACGGGTTTGTGGAGAGAAATAATGTAATCCAGTGTTTGATCTCTTTAGGGCCCGGTGGTGAGTATAACTATTAGCTGTCATTAAAAAGTAACGATAGGCACTTGGAATGTCGTGTATCATAAAGTCTACATCCGAGGCTCTCCCTGCTGCTCCACACCCCCTGGCAGCACTGGCGATGGCACTATTTGCGTCCTAGGTGCGCAAGTGTCGCGTTCCTGTGAAAAATGCGCACGGCAGCACTGCGCCCCGGTGGCGCACATTCTGCCAGGCTGCCCGGGCATAACGAGCCTTTCACTAAACTCACAAATGGCAGCCGCCGACCAGGAGCAGATTAACAAGCCGGTCCCGTTGATACATTAAAACTTTTATTTTAACTCGCTCATGTTTTTCATATCTCCCCAAGAGCTAGTAGGCTGTGAAAAAAAACATAATGTATTTTTAGTTTTAGTTTATATTGGAGTATGGTCTACAATCAACTGAAAACACAATGACATGAACACATCTAGGAAAGACGATGTGTGATAATGTTGATTGATTTTTAAAATGTTTCAATCGATTGTCCAGTTTCTGCACAATGGTATGTACTGGGTGAGAATTATGAATGGGAATTTCTTTCCGTCATTATTTACGCTAAGCATTGTTGCCAATATCTCAATATACATTAAACACACAATAGTTTTTTTTTAAATATAAAACATATATATTACGAACAATACATTGTGTATTACATGTCCTTGACATAGTCTCGAGTTTAATGTTGCATTATTCTCACCTTACTTCAAAATAGTTTATATTTTAATTCAATATTTTCATTATTTTTTCAAATTTAACAGTGTAAAATATAAGAACACCACAGTTAGTTATATGGGGATTTGCACAAGGACACATGCAAATCAAACAGATATCAGTTGTATATTTTACCGCCTCTTTCTTGAAATTAATAAATAAGGCAGATCCATTTCTCAGTGAGTTTGGGGATGTTTCTTTTTCGAGGTGTTAGCAGACATTTCAACATCTTAACATATAATATAACTAAGCACTAAAGATAACGACCATATTATTATTATTATTATTATTATTAATAATAATAATAATAATAATAATAATAATAATATTTGTCCTTTATAATTACTGAAATAATAATGATCTTTGGACGGGACGTTATAAAACCAGAGCTTGTTATGATCCTGAAAACACCGTTCTCATATAAAGTACTTTAACTTAAACATCGACTGTTCTCGATGTTGTATTATTCGTGACATTTACTCAGTTATGAATATACATAATGAATGGATTTCCAGAATCATCCCATATTTTACTTCACACTATTATTTAATGTATCTCGTATATGTATTCTATAGAAAGGACAGGCCATTCTCTTACGCATTTGTATAGAACTGTACTTCTGACCGCACCACTCCCTGTCTGCACACGTACTCGCGCACACACCGAGGGAGAAAGGCTAAAGGTGCGTTTACAGTTGGAAAATATTGTCGGCGGTACTTGCTACTAGGCAATGTGCCCAGTATAACAAATAGAGAGTGCGATTGATTGCAACTTTGCCGACAAGGGCAGAGAGATATTCCGTATCTATGCACACTGCCACTATCATAAAGACACAAACTGTTTTTAGTTCAGCAATTGAAGGTCAAGTAAAATAATTTGGGATCCTGTACATTCTCGCGCTAAGGAAAATAAACTCGAGCTGCAATGCCGTTTACAAGCCATATTAGGCTCAGTAGATTGAGAAAAGTGCACTGATTGATGATAATTCATTGTTAGGTATTATTGATGCCAAAAAAACATCATTCGTAAAACAAGTTTCTTAGGATGCCGTGCAGTCAGGCTGAGATAATGCCGGTTATTTTTCCGTTGTGTTGTCATGATAGCAATAATGACATTTCCCAGCATGATAGCCGACCGGAGAAAACTGTATTTATTTTGTCTAGTTTGCACATTTCCCAAATCAAGAACATACACACAAACACACACACACACACACACACACACACATATGTTTGTGCGTTTTTGCACACGATTGGACATTATACTGCAATGAATAATGTGAATTGCCCACAATATGTTGCGTGGCATTATTAATAGAATGCAGGTTTTCTTGAAAGTAAAACAAAAAACAAAACAATGGGAAAAATAGAGTCAATCGTGAGCTCACAGATCTAGGTTTTCCATTTCGCAGGATTTGTGAAAGATAGGCCTACCTCTTTCATGAGAGATTGTATACTGGAAGGCTTGCTGTTTCCAATTGGGCTTCCAGTATTTTATATCTTGGAATGTGTCTGTACTGCCCTAATTAAATAACTTATTCATTTTATAGGATCACATGAGATTCGAAGAGGAAGATGTACTCGGCGATGATTAAGAAACTGATCACTAATTGTACTTGTCGGTGGACAATTCTCAGAAACTCATCTTCGGTCTTCACAGGGAGACCATAATAATACAATAAAATCCTCCCTTAGACCATCCAGGTCTTCAGAGTGCGATCAACGAAACAGATATTATTATTATTATTATTATTATTATTATTATTATTATTATTATTATTATTATTATTATTATTATCTTCTGTACTCCAAGAAGTGCACTTGTGAAATGTATATGGAGTAATGTTATCACCTATTTGGATAAAGGCGTCCACCAAGTTATAGCCTATAATAATAACAATAATAATAATTTCAATATTTTTAATGTTGTTCTTAACATTAAGTATGGAATAACTAGTGATTAATAATAATTTGTAATTCTAAAAAAAACTAATGTAATTTCTACACCGCGTTCTGCTGTAATATGAAAACTCAATTAATGTTAAATACGGTCAGTTTAAAGCTCTTATAACCCTGACAGGCCCCTCATGTTAACGTAAAACATATAACGCAAAGCGCTTATTTGGTATTTTAATGTTATTTCAGTATTGAAGTAATTAAGTTGGTTTATTTAAATGATATGTCAATGTAGTTAAGAGAAGTTCAGAGGAAGAACAGAAATCCACAGCACAGACTCACACAATAACCCGCGGTGTCTGTTCATACCTGTTAACCCTGTCTTATGCGACCTCGGGAGCCGCTGATCCTGTCTGAAGCCCCTTGTGTCGCAGACTGTGAGAGCGGATTTATGAGCCTCGGGGTCTGGCCGGGCCCGGGAGTCAGGTCGGTCTAACATCGCCCGTGGGGCTGAGGGAAACTCCTCACTGCTCTGGCACCGTTTCATAAATAGAAATTACTCCCGTAATCCTTTCTTCTGTGTCAGTTTCTGTTATTTCTCACGGTGTTTAAGATCTATCCATCTATCCCGGTGTACAAAAAACACATCTGTCACAGTTATTGTTGATGCTGTTAGCTTGCTTCTATGTTCCTGTGTTCCGCAAGACTACTCAACACAACTCCTACGCCAGCATGCGTTGTTAAATGTAGCTTATTTTGCCTATTGAAACGCGGCCGTCTTTTCGCCTTTCTTTTGTGACTTCTTAGAAAGTCTAAAAACATCAAAGATCGGTTTCTCGTGAGTCGTACAGAGAAAGAGAGTGTTTCTATTTGCAATAAACAGAATCACAGTAGTATCCCCTAACTTAACACATTAGGCAAGATGTAGGAACTGATTGTATTTTTTATTAAAATTAAGATGACTGGATCCGATAAAGAGTATTTCTTACACAACTGGACTAATCATACGGTGGAAGAAGACCAGAGGACTGACTTAGAAGTTAAATAATGATTCATGTTGTAGCCAAACGAAGAAAAGACAACCAGAAAGGTGTCCTTCTGAGCGTTTGAATACATGTACCTTCCAAACAATACAAACGTCATAATAATGGATAGAACTATGAAGACACATTTGTATCAGTAACCGAATGTATCAATATAAATGGATAAGGACGTCTGCTTCATCAATCACTTTACGATATTGTTTAATTATTCATTATAATATGATGTGTGGCTTGTTTGATAAACAAACTTACATCCACTTTTACTGTGTATTTAATTTTTTACCGTTGCAACTTCACATTCTTGAAACAAAGCCACCTGGACTTTATTAATTATAAAATAAAACAACAAATATTTGTTTCAAGTTTTCCACCTTAAAAAAACCAAAAACGTACAGCATATTAAACTATATAGGAAGTTAAGGGAAATGCAAATAAAACACGTTTTTCTCAACAGCATTTTAGAGTGGTGCTTCTCACTTCAAAGATTAACTCTGGCCACAAAGATTTTCCTGGGTATTAAAAAGGGACAAAACAGAACGGCCACTGTTACTTTACATTGCTTTGATACTTCTCGCAAAATTGACATACATTTTTCTCTCTCTCTCTCTCTCTCTCTCTCTCTCTCTCTCTCTCTCTCTCTCCAACGCACCACACACAGACTATTTTGAGAAGTCAGTTTCCTTCCCTTCATTAATATTTCTGTGTGCATTATTGGATAACTATAGAATAAGATTTGAATTTGCAGTGACGCTCATGCTCCAATAAAGCACATTTTAATACCACAAAGAACAGTAATATAAGTGGGGTGGAAAGATTTTCCTGCGGGATTACATCATGAAACTACGAAAAGCCTCTGGAGTCAGCAATGACTCTCTCTCCCTCTCTCTCTATCTCAAATTCAAGGATTCAGAAATACTTTATTGGCATGAGAGTTGCATCAGTATTGCCAAAGCATTTAACAGGACATCTCTCTCTCTCTCTCTCTCTCTCTCTCTCTCTCTCTCTCTCTCTCTCTCTCTCTCTCTCTCTCTCTCTCTCTCTCTCTCTCTCTCTCTCTCTCTCTCTCTCTCTCTCTCTCTCTCTCTCTCTCTCTCTCTCTATGGCACAGTCTGCTCTATCCCCGACGTTTCAGAGCCGGTCTGTTATGGCACAGTCTGCTCTATCCCCGACGTTTCAGAGCCGGTCTGTGGAAACACTATTGAAACTAAAAACAAGAAAACAAACACTATTCTTTTCTTTTCAAGGCCCAACAAACACACCCGTGTCTTTCTTACAGCTCCATTCCACCAGTCCAACTCTATTATCAACTGGTTGACTCTGATTGGAGTCGATTGCAGTGCGTCATTCGGTATAGGCCTACTCAGCGTGATAGCGGGCCAACGCACTTTGGTGACGTTTATTTCTGATAATACATCTGTGATTATTAATGTGTTTATACCACAACAAGACAGTGCTGTGTTTGTGCTTTGACGCAGTCGTTATTCTGTAGAACAGTGTTTTATATATATATATATATATATATATATATATATATATATATATATATATATATTCAATTATGTGGATATATCTTGCAATACAGAGAGAAAATTACCTCTAAACCCTCTCAGAACACCCTCATTCTAAAATGTGATATACCCACATGGAGATCGTCACATACAGTGGCTTAGCCAGACAATGACCTGACCACAGAAGTGTCCTTTAACAGAAAAGTGTCGCACGGGACAAATTTGTCCTAGGGGACTAAAGTACACTCTAAAAAATGAAGGTTATTTAGCGGTTCTATATAGAAAAGTTGTGTTCTTCATGAGCTTATTTTCAGTAAAGGGTTCATTTAAGAACCACGTGGTCCATCGTAAACATAAGGGACCATTTAATAACCATTTTTCATTATGGGTACGCTCTAAGAAGTAAAAGGTTCTACTAAGAACCTTTATGGGTTCCTCCACAGTATCAACCCCAGGAACCCTAAAAGGCTCTTATTAGAACATTTACTTCTTAGAGCGTACCCAGATAATATTTCAACGCTGTGTATATGCTTACACACCCACAACGGCTTCGGTGAGTTTGGAGTAGTTGATGGACGTCGAAAGGAATAGGCAGAAAACGGGTGCTAGAACGCCCTGGTGCTGTGGTCTGCACATGCGTGAGCAAGACCAACCCATGCATGTAGCTAAATCTGTAGAAAGCAGTGGTTTTAAACGGTTAAACTAGGGCTTCGATCGAGGCATCACAACCCTGTGCCAACGTCGGGCCAATCTTCCGAAACAAACTGCTGGTACGGTATAATCTGGAACTACAAAGTGGCGCATGATATTTGGGGAAGTTTTAGTCTCACCGTGCTTATACGACTCCCTCTCCATGCTATCTAGAGATCAGTACAACACATTCGACATTGTAAACCGCTTCAAGGTTATAATACCATTTGGGTTCAGGACCCACAAGACAGTAATTGTTTCTATTACCTTTATTCGCGAAATTGATAGTTAAATACTTCCAGGCCTAATGTTTTAGAAATATGTTATAGCATCAGGTTTCGTTGTGTCAATTGACAAACAAGCATTGGGGGTGAATTATTATACTGCACTACTACAGATGAGTTTTTGATAATACTACAGCTCGTTTAAACGATTGTGTGAAGCGTCCCGTGCTTCGCTGTGTAATCCAAAAAATAAATAAAAATAGCAATATCTGCTGCGCGTATTTCTGAAAATTATGTTATCCTGTTCGATTTAGCTTCTCGATAAAATGTTTACGATCTCAAACCTACTATCAAAGAAAAAGAAAACATTCTCACACAAACCAACCAACAAATATAGAAACAGGATTTCACTGGGTTCCAAAAATGTAATTTGTAATGCGTTCGTATCAAACACTGTGTTGTGTTGTAATGTATTAAGTCCATGCAAGCAAAATAAATCAGCTTTAATTAGCACACGTCAATAGTCTGTATACTAACTACTAGTTAGTAGTCCTCCCATTTCATGTATTTGTTTGTAGTGTGAAAGTTTAGTGTTAATTCAAAGTGTGCTATTAATAGTTTTGGATGCACCCAATTTATTTTTTAATGACCACTTTATCCAGTGAGCCTTACATAAACATACATATTCATATTACTTAAACATAATGTAAATTGTTACACGGTTGTAGTGATTGCATGGTATTGTTTAGCGTTATAATAATTTGCAGACACCCCATTATCTCGACACTTAAATAGTTCAAGTTGTAATTTCCGATAAATCTGACTGACTGGGATTGGTAATATTGACTCTGAATCAAACAGTGCACTTTACTCATAATTGTGTGTGTGAGTGTTTATTTTTGTTGATGGGTGGAAAAACTGCAGACTTTTAAAATGTCTATAAACGCTTTTTCTTTCTCCATATCAGTAACAATGGGCGTCATTTCCCGTTTAAAACACGATCTGTTGAGAAACTGGATTTATCCCATTGCTTGGAAATATTGACAAAACATGTTTAGGCCATCTTATAGGGTCTCCTGCACATTTTTTCCTGTTCTTTTTATCGCTTCTTGGCACCATTAAATTATTAACTATGAAACGCTTTATGACAACGAAAAGTACAAAACCGACTACAGCCATACGATTGAATCACTAGTTTAAATAACTCCCCCTAAGAAGATGATGACGATAATAACAACAATAATAATAATACAATACGAACATGTTATGGTTGACTTTTAAAACTATGGAAGCAATAAATTATGGTTAGACTAATAAATATGAGTATTACATTTGGATCTGGAAATGCTTAAACTATACTACGTCTATAAATTCGTACATTTAAAGAAGTAACGATAATAAGATTAAAGAAAAAAAATCTTAGTTCCACGACTGAGTTCTGGTCGCTTTTAATCGGCTCACAGTGTTCGATCATTTAAGGCAATTCTATTACGGATGCCTGTATTTTCATTGTGAGAGTGTGGTTAAATAAAGCACAACATAATTGTTCCCCTTAAAACCTACACCCCAATTTGATCTTACAAAGCACTATATAGCTCTTTCCAATGTTATAAAATATTACAAGTATTTTAATTAGTGAACTCTATTAGTTATTGCTATATTATTTATGTATTAATTTATTATTGTATTTTGTATTGTTACCTGTGACTTTTAAACATTTTACTCCATTAATTAATTGACAAAGTAGGCAAACAATAAACCCAAAACAGCGTTGTGTATTTTGACACATATCATAGTCTTATGTTACTGTACTGTTTACTGCAAACGAGTCTTCAAGGATGTGGTCACAGTTTGCATTGCATTTACAGAGATTACAGTGCAGCCTAGTTACATTAATCAAAGCTGACAGACATTCCCAATCAAAACTGCAGTGTAAACTTTAGGAACTATAATAACTAAATAGTCGCTTAATTCAGAATGCAACACTTTATATGGTGGGGCAAAGTGGAATTTGAAATGGCAGGAAATGAAGAAAAAGAAAACAACTCTTGAATTGGAAACATATCTGGACTCAGAATTAAAGAAACACGTCTCTGGTCCTCCACTGTTACCAGTAGCGCTGTACTGGTGAGAAAGTTTTTATACCACCCCCAGGGACCCCTTGGTCAATGAGCTCCCTCCCTAACGTCTCTGCATTCAATACTGAGAGGGAAAGAGATGGCGGGAAGGGAGTGGGTACCTATTCACTGCACTAACCACCATCATCCACATAATCGCCTCATCTGACTGTCCTCCTGCAGTAAATACAGTTACGAACATTTAATGTTTAATTCAACCTGCAAGGGCTATAATCCACTTGCCCTTAGCAATTTATTTTAATTAGGCTTCCTTAATTCATGATTGGGTTATGCACTGAAAGCTACAAGGGATGTACTGTTGAAACTGACCACTTGCATCTGTACCTACTTCCCTTTATTACTGAATAGATCAATCTACACCTGGAACTAGCTACAGATGATTTTGAAACTCGTTGCTTCCAACGTTTGGAATATCCCGGCTTGATCTCTGTTTATATCCCCCTCTACGCGTTTTCTGTGTAGTCTGCAAAATATAATGTAGAGGTGCACTAGACAACAGCTGCGAAACGCGCTACATTATTCACTACCGCTATGCTTGAAAACACCGTAAGGATGATGCTTGAAGGGGGATGGTATGCAAGGAAAGTGCTTCTCCAGACCTTCTTAAAAGACTGGGTATAAATTACTTCTCTACTATAATCAAACTAGTCTGCGATAAGAAACGATAAGCCCATGCCCATTCCTCACCTATCAATTTTTCATGCATCTAGGCCTATATTTATGCCGGATATAACGAGCGACGCTAGAACAGAAGCCGGAGAGTAAATTGGATTTAAAAAAAAAAAAAAATCTGCATCATAAATCAGTGTTTAGCTGCGCTCCTTCATTTCATTTTTCGCTAATAAAGCTCTTTTACGATTCATTATGAAGTATCCCCCCTCTCCTCCGCACTCAACTTAAAATCCTCTGTTAAATGGACACCCGGATCTATGAGGAATGATACAGGTGTGCAGTTTCTAAGATTTACCAGAAGCAACATCTGTTCTATATATAAGTGAGTGAATGAATGAATAAATACATACTCTTTCATATTATTTTTCTTCAGTTGGTCACTATTTAATTATAGAATATTTGCCAGGATTTTCTTGAAGCATTCCAACTAACCAGCTTCCAGGACATTGCTGGGTAGTGTACAGCAGATACCCACAGCTCTGTGAAAAATACAAGACTTTTCTGTGATGACAGAAGTGATGGACAAGAATTAAGACAGTCTTTTTGGTCGTAGATTTGATCATTTCTAACGGCTGTTACTTTTCAAATCTAAATGACGTGAATGTTTTAATCAGAGTGGCTTGTGGTTGTATAGAAAACATGGGGGGCTGCTGGTGGTGGTGGGGTCTTCGGAGGATTGAGGAGATTAGATGCACATACTGTGTATATATCTGGATTGAAAATAAGACGGGTGTCATGAGGACAAACCCGTTCTCTTTATTTCACTGCTGTGTGGCGTTTGGTAAATGAGGCAGTGGTATGATAAATAAATAAGACTACTACAGTAGGTCTGCTAAAAAAATAACCACCATGTCTGTTGTTCTGTGTTCTTGCTTTGACAGGTTGCGTTGGAGCAATGAAACCCCTAGTCAGTCAAAGACCAGGAATGAATAAGCAGTCAGGTAAGTCACTCCCCCCAACACCCCATGTAATTCCTCTCTATCTGCCCCCTCAACTGCCCAACCTAGACCACTATAACTCCCACACCTGACACTGCAAAGCCCCCCAGCTCCACCCATTTAGGAGGGGGGAGTTATATTCTCATGCCCTCCATGCCATTAAGTCATGCCCCCCTCCTCCTTCTTCCCTGAGTTCCCAAATACACCTGTGCTGTGAGGACTTGCCCAAAGTGCATATTCAACCTGAACCCATTGTGTGTGTCTACATGAGTTGTCAAAGAAAGGGAATTAATGTATATGAATATATATGATATTCACAGTGTGGTGATTGAATGCAAACATTGTCCTGTGTGACATCAATGATCTTGTTTAAAATGAGTTTGGATACCTGAATTGAAAACAACAAAGCTCCAAAGATATTTTTTGTTTGTTTTATTTATTGGTGTATGTATCTGTTTAGGATTTGAGTTACTAGCAAACCTTTTTTTTCCCCTCCTACCTCATGGGGAAGTAATTTCAGTTACAAGGGGGGTCCAGAATTTGGCAATCATCCACTGGTTGCAAAGTGTAGTGTATCTGGGATTACCTGAGTAGCTTCTTGATCCTGTTAGACAAGGACGTCCCTTCTCCCTTCTTTTTTGTAATAATTTCCTATTTTTAAATAGCGTAAATGTTTTTATAATCCATGTAGGTATTGGGTTCCATGTTCAAGTTATAACCAGAGCTTATCGTGAAAGTGTAGACTACCCCCACCCCCATTTGTCAAGGCAAAGAAAAAAGCAGTGCTTGTTTCTACTTTTCTGTCATAACTCTGCAGATTTTATAGTTGTTTTGGTGAACAGGCTGTTTATGATGCCAAGGGCTGGTCCCTGCAGTGCCTGGGGAGGGACAACTAAACTTCTCTGGCTGGTCACTACTACAACCACCCCCATATACACTACCCCTTGGGGGCAGAGGGGATGGGAGAGGGCAGGGGTGGGGGTATTGGTGTGTAGTCTTGAAGAGAATAATGAATTAATACCCCATGTAAGACTGCCCCTCAAGGCACTGGTCAAAGAGCCAGACATTCACATCCCCCCTTGCTTTGGGGGAGTTTTGAATTTCATGTTTCATTCTGCTATAAATGAGCAAGAAGGAACCCTGTTGGAAAGATTAAGTCGACATTTCCAAACCCGAACAGTGCTGTGACATCACGCTGAGTTGTACATGTTGCTTACAGTACACGCCAGTCCTGACATGCGTTTCAAATGTGTTGGACATGCAATTGTTATAAAAAAATTAAATAAAAAAAGTTTATTGTACATTGATTAGTTCTGCATATCTAATTCCCAGCACATGGTCTGCTCCAGAAAGCTCTTGGCTCAGTACAAATGTCTGGCTTCCTCATGTAATTACTTGGAATGGGTTACACTGGTGTCTCAGTTGATTTGAGCTTGTGAGCTACAGGAAAATGTTTGGTTTTCATGTGGTTGAATTTGTGAACTTGGATCCAAATGTTGTTGTTTTTGTTTAGTTTATTTGCTTGATTTATTATTTTTGTTTATTTTTTGCTTTCTGTCTTTAATCTCTAGTCTTCAGTGAAATGTGTGTATATATATATATATATATATATATATATATTATGTCTGTCTTCCTGTTTTGGGATATCTGTGTCCACTTTGGAAAACTGGCTGTCCTTCCTGCTTCCCCACCTTTGCACAAACTGCTTGAATAGCGGACAAGTTGGCTGAAACATCACATGCACATTTTTGATGATCGTTTATTGTTTTCCTTATCAATTATGAAGCTGTTGTGTGTTATGGATCTGTTTATTTACAATGCCAATCATTGTCAAAACCACACAAGAGCTGCCATATTGCTCTGAACATTAACTGCCAATATGATGTTCACTGCAGTACTCTATAGTTCCCTTATAATAGTACCAAGGTTGTCAGCCTTGCTCTTGAAAAGCCCAATTTTTTCTAGTTTATCCAAGTGCTTAAGAAAACAACTGACCTGCTCGGCCAGCTAATTTATGGTCCATTCATGACCATTGTGAAACTGGCCCAGTGACACATACTTTTGAGAGGGTTATAACACTCTAAGGTTTGAGGCTCAGGAATATGGGGTCCCCTTGTTCTGTGAAATGCGGGAAAGTGATTCTTGCATAGCTGACACAGAAGAACTCTGAGGACAGGACTGGGGGAACTCGCTCCAGGCTGATGTGTGAAGTGCAAAGATGGGAAGGTAAATGTGTGGTTGAGAGGGAGAACTTTCCCTGCACCAAAGAGGACTATGCCACTGGAAACCAGCACACACAAGAAAGCAACACAAATAAAATGACACGTGATATTAATCTGCATGCTGTGATTGGCTGTGTCTATGACTTACATACAGGTAAGCCTTCGTAAATAGTAATTTCTATTCTGTGGAATACGGGGATACTGCCTGTAGAACTGGTGTAACTGGTGCTACTCAGAGAATGCATTTGGGTTACATTCAACAAACACTTATTGTTGTGGGTGAAAGGCAAACAACACATATATAGGCCTGCATGCTTCCATGGTGCTGAATTCTGATATTTGCTTGTGAAGGAAGAATTATGAAGGAGAACACATCCTTCCAAGTTAAAAGCAGTAGTATATATGTATGTATTTAATTATTTATTCTAGTCCCAGCTAAAATACCTTGTGTAGGCCAGCCCTATCTTGCACATAACATACACTGTCAAAGAGATGCACGTTTCTGAACCAGGAAGGTGCCGCCATGTGTCCAGTGCCCCGGCTGTCGCAGAACACCCCCCCACCCCCATTTAAAATTTTCTGAGGAGCTTTTGGCGTGACAGTGACTGACTGACAGGGCGCCCAGACTACAATAAAGGCTATGTTCCCAGATGTGCTGATCACAGACACGACATGCTCGTACTGAGCGAAACAGGCACTCTTAGACCAGATCAGGGTGTTCCGCAGTTCCGAAGGGATGCTATCTATCTAAGTGTCTATCTGTCTATCTATCTATATAAAAATACTATTTAACCTTATGTCATTTCTTTATGGTTATTTCAAATAACTTAAACCATCCATCAAGTAAACAGGATACGTAGACATTTGCTATTTATTTAGGTAATAGCAGAATCCCTTGCCGCATCATTTAGTAGGACACATGGATATGAAACGCACATACCATGTATATGTATATGCACACAATGTAAACTTTATCTAAGTGCTCTTTTTTGATCTAATGTGTTTTAAATTACACACGGTGTTCAGACTCTTCACACCTTGTATATTTCCATAATGTTCAATCAATAATTCTGTTCTTATTCATCACAGTAAACACTATAGGTGTTGTAAATCGTGTAGCTGAATGTTCAGTGTATACAATGACAGTGCATTTGTGAACGTGTTTACCCCATCCCTGACCAGTCTTAAAACCCTTTCCTAAAACACGTGTTCCAATTAATCGACTGTGATTGCATTCATTGTCTTTTTGTCCAGATTCAGTGCGTCTAAAACATGTTATGTTGGTCTGGCTCTATCGAAAGCGAATCGCATTTTAAAAGTAGTTACAATTGTATGTTTGATTAATACATGGATCGTTTTAGAATAACGCTTTAGTTTTTAACTCTCTGCAAATCCTAATCAGTGCAAATATGAGACTTAGATATGCTTTCAGTTTTAGTACACTTTTTTTATACAATTTCCCCCTGTTTTTCTATTCTGAATTTGTTGTCGCTGATATCCGCCACGGTTGAATTCCTTGGTTGATAAATGCATTTTCCTTAATTTCCAGTCGGGTGTATCCTTCGACCACTGGCTACGTTCACACCTGTTAGAGCTACACTCAGTGATAAACACTCACGCATATACGTATGAGTGTCACAGTCGTGTGTTTTTAATTATATAATCTAATGACATTTTACATAGCATGATTCATTTTTGTTGTTGCAGAAAGTCGCGTCGATAGCTGATTTCTGGTTTGATTTGACGATTGAATAAATGAAATACATACACGAACGAATGAGTGAGTGAATAAGAGGATGAACTTGATTTAGGAAAAACAAAATACAGAACAATATTTTGGAAGCAATGTGAGCTTAAGCAGGAACAGGTGAAGTCTCTTCACGGAGGCAGTGTGAAAATGGCCGCACTGACTCGGACACCTCACACACCCATCTCCAGAACTTTCTTGGTTTATCTTATGAAACATTGTATGGAAGTGCAGCAACTAGTTAAAATAAAACAATAACCACAGTTAAACAAAAGACAAGTAGATTACAGCCCTTTATAAACAACCCCTTGAGTCCCTTTGACTCGGTGTTTCTCTTAGAACATGTTCTGGTTTAAAGTAACGAGAAAACAAACAACACTGGGAATTATTTCCTGCTACAATTGCAAAGGAAAGGGTAAATTATACATTAGATCGAAGTGTGTTGCAGGTACATGTCTGATATATATATATATATATATATATATATATATATATATATATATATATATATATATATGCTACTGGGAGGACGTCTTCCAGTAGTGGGTCGAAATGGGCTGATGGTGATATATATATTTTCAAGAAGATCTGTTCAGATACATTATATAAGCATACAATATATTAACTGTTTTACATTTATATAGTGTATGTTTTTGGTTAGTATCTATATTAAGTGTTTATATATGTATGTGTGTGTGTGTATGTATGATGAGAATCATACTTCTAAATTCATTTTTTTGTATGTTAATATTATCAACATCTTTACCACAAACTGAGAACGAACTAGCATATGGATCTTTATAAAACCATCATATTGTGTTTAAATATGATGATGATGATGATGAAGATTATTATTATTATATGTTTTACAATTTTAGTTTCTTACTGTGTATTCATGTTTTCTTGTGATTACTATGATACTTTGTGGTTTGACAAGCGGCATAGAAAATATGGTTTATCCCCAAACATATCAGTCAGTCTAACTGGAATATACTCGCATAGGTGCGGGTGGAATACAAAGTCATGACAAAATCATCAACAATCACTTGTAAGTCAATTACATCTCATATTGATAAGATATTCACAATACTACCGTGTGTCTATGTGTAAAAACAACTGAGAAAGCGTTGTTACCTCAGTCATCGGAGCTGTGCCGCCGAGGGATTGTTTTTTTCAAAATCCGAACTTCAACCTCGTCCGGTCAAAGGTTATAACTTCGATTGCAATGACATACAAAACAAAAACAAATATCAAACAACAACACTAATAATATGTATACATTCAATATCGACACCCTGAAATGACTCTTGGGTGGGTATAAGTGAGAGAATGATCTGATGTAAAAAAGGAAAGAAAAATAAGCACACAAATGGGCCATAGTGTGGTGATTAACAGGTCTGACTTGTGTTGTGCTGTCTGGACACTGGCAGTGACCGCCTCTTTTAACTTGAACTTGGACTTCCGACGCGACAGGTCTGTAGTCGGGGAGACATTTTGTCTGGCTTGGGACAGACTTCTAAACAGCAGTATACCTGCACGTGTTTTCTTCCTTTTGTCCATGAAAGCTGGCAGGGAAGGCGATTTCTAGATGTGAGCATCTATATATACACGGACAAACGGACAACCTTGCCTTTTCGGTTGTGTAAACCGATTTTTAGAAAAAAATACGTTGAAATCTTTGAAATGAAAGAATGCATGCGGATGTTTGGCAGTTATTTTTCATTTTATCCTCTCTGCATTCTCTGTTTTTTCTTTTGAATATGTTTTTCTCATTATTTTGTTTGTTTTATAATGTCTTTAAGTCAGTGGGTGTTTGAAGCCAGCCAGTGCCAAGATTGGCAACAGTGAAGCGAGTCGCTGTTAAATATTGCATGTTATCGATGGTAAGAAACTCGCCACTTTTGCCAGTGTGTCTGTTTGGGATGGAGCCTGAGTACTACGGTCAGGCGTGCAGGGGAAGAAGAAATGCCATAATTAAGATAGACCATGCAGGGCCTTGTATATATAGGACTCAAATCAGGGCAACTGATAAAAGCATCTAATCAGGCGATACCGGTTGTGTGTTTTAAAAAATTTAACTACTGCTCAGTGATTCAGCTCCAGAACATATCGATCTGGTGAAGCACAGGCACTATTAATCAGTTGCGTTAAATGCGATGTCTGCCGGACCCGTTTACAGTATTTTTAATTATGTTTAGTGGGTGTGAGTGTGGATACGGTTGCTATTGCTGTGTTGGAGATGTTTTTTCTCTCCTCGTTGTTTTTATGTGCTGACAATCCACTTTCGTTGCGAATGTTGCAGGACGCGGGCGAATGTCATATATTTTAATATTGTCATATTGTAATACCGTCTTGACTCAGGCCCACACCAGAATGTTAATGACCTATCAGTTGTTTGAAATATTGATGCTTCGTGTCTGTAGTATTTTATTGATATGGATTTTTGTATATATGTTGTTTCACATCAACTGTGAATTATTTAAATACATTATTTCAATCACCGTCCTTACTGTAATCAATTTTGTTTTTGGTTTGTTTCTTTTTTCTCTTGATTTTTGTTTTCACATCTGCCTTAGAAATAATAATAATTAAAAAAAACTGTAGCGTCCATTTCCCACACCAGGACTCATGGGTTATAAACCCAGGAGATTTTCTTCATGTGTTTTTTTCAGTTCATGGACAAACCACTATGGTCTGAACGATGACACCACGATCTTGTTAAAATCAACTGCTAAAATGTATTTTTTTAACACTGCTCTTTCACTGTGAATTTTACAATTTATTTGTTTGATGGTTCTCATAATTTGTTTTGGTCTGTTGTATTCTTCTAAATAACTACATTTGAGACACGAATGCGCTATCTGCGATCATGGATAAACAAGCTAGAATCTCAACCATAATCTAAAATTCCAGTTACTCTTTTTTCCACACGCAGTCAACCCCAAATGAGTTATCACTGTGTGATTGCCTTTTAATGAATACACATCTGATAACATAACGTATCATTACTTATGTGTTCATTTATAGCCAGAATTTTTTACAAGAAACATTTTCAAAGCGTTACACAATTATTAATACTATTCATAATAATACAGTATGTCCAAATGTACAAGCCATTATCTTACCAGTACCACGTGTTTTAAAATTTAAAATAATACAATTATAATATAGTCCATGTTTGGACACGTTGTGTACGTTTATGGACTTCTCTGCATCCTATTATTATTATTATTATTATTATTATTATTATTATTATTATTATTATTATTATTATGTATTAGATTAGAAGATGTAATCGATCAATCATTTTTTCTTTGTATAATTTCTGAGCCAAACAACTGTATTTTGTTTTATTTTATCAGTAAAAAAAACATTATTGTTGCTGTTTAGTTTGAACAACAGCGACGTATTTAATTCAGATACACCCCAATCCAATGAACTATTTCATTCACCATTAATATTCTCTCAACGTCTACATTTTCTGTGTATTCATTAATCTATACCATGCCTATGTTACAATTATCTTAACTTAAACTTAAATTAAATTTAACTATTTAACCGTGAAGCCTAAGTCCAACTGTAAATGAAACGGACGCATGTGCTGAAAACATCTGGGACTCCTGCAACTGCTTTGGTTTTTGGGATAAAAACTAAATTACAGGCTTCTTGCTTCTTTATTGAACCTCATGTTTCATCCAGTTCAGTGAGTCATTGTATATATGTGTAATGACTTGTCTGCAAATATGCAACAAGCCTATTTAAAAAGAAAAGATTTATTTTTATAGAAACATTTGATCAAAAGCAATTAACAACAGTAGTTTTTATTTACACATTGTTATCTTAACGATTTAACAAATCAATTGTCCTTTTCACTGGTTCATTTTCACTCAGATTTTGCATCTCCGATTGGGCACTAATTACGTGTATGAGTTGGACAGAATGTTAAATTAGAAACGATAAATAAATATGGGATTAAAACAATATATATGTTGTTCGATAAATTGTTGATTGTAAAGTTTGTCGAGTTTGAACTAAACATTTTCATTAATTCATTCAAACATACATACAAATAGTTCTGACTGTAATGCACATGTGATTCTGGTTTCCATTGGTGATACCTCAAATAATTGCTGCAGCAGGAACATATGTGGCCAAGAGGTTTCCCAATTAAAGTCAGAAAGTGTGCACAGGTGTTTAAAATATTAACGTCGCTTCACATTATGGTGCATCGTCTCTGTAGGGATCGAGTCCAGGGGCCCGGGTGACGGCGCTTGATGTTATTTAGGTTCTGTATTGTTGGCCTGTGTAGAAGCAACGAATGGGAGCCATTGGGACTGTCACCGTACACTATACAAAAAATCAAAGCTGAACTCTGCGCAGTGAATATATGCTTTCTTTCACTAAAATACATACTTTGGAAACCACACAATGGGCTGCTCAATCTTGGACAATACCATTAAGAATGTAAACCAACAGATGACAACACTGTGCGATTAACCAGTAAGATCACACATTTTTGTCATTTTCTTTGATTTGGACACTAAGGTTGCGGTGTATCTCTTTGAAAGGCGCACTTTAATTCTGTATTTTTTAAATTATTATTTTTTAGTGTAGGTGGCAATCGTTTTGAAGTTACACATGTGTACCGTGCGTGCACTGAGTCAGATCACACAGGGCCCCCGTTGTGCAGAAGGTCCCAGAGCTTGGGTGCACAAACACATGGAAGCAGGAGTTCCAGGAAGCGGACTGGTCCCCCGGTTATTCTTCTGCCCTCCCAAGGAGGACCCGGCTTGTGTTTGATATAAGTGTCATGCAGAAACCCCAAGCGCCTGACAAAACTGGCTAATGCGAAATACTTCTCTCGTTTTGATTATGTTTATTTTGGGAGTGATTTGGTTGTATGTAAATAGTTTCACAAAGGTTACAATCTGTGTGACGTCAGGTTCGTCAGCACCTGCGGGAGAAGGGTTTGACTGGAAGGGTAACTAGTATGTGCTAGTATAGTGTATTATATATATATATATATATATATATATATATATATATATATATATATATATATATATATATATATATATATATAATCTGTTCAATATATCCTGGATATATATATAATGAACTTGACTGTTGTAAATTAATATATACTCTGTCATTTTAAGGTAGACAAGCACATAACTATATATAGTTGCGGAATCAGAAGCAGCCTTGCACTATAAATCTGACGTCTCATTTGAAGCAGCACCGCAGTCATATTTTATTGTTGGTATATGCAGTTTAAAAAGGATTAAAAAAAAAAAAGCTGGTTGAAATAATCTCTGAATAATGACAGCGAAATGTTTTGCAGAGTAACGTCAAAAACTCTTCTATAATACAGGATGACATGGGTACAATATGATACCCTATTAAGACTGTTTTTAGACTATAACATTCCCTTGAAAAATAAATACACTATTCATTTCACCTTAATGACCAGATTGTGAAAAGTAAATGTTTTAGAATTAATCACCGTAGTTAGACATCATGTGCGATCTTGTCATGAAAACACATCTTACATGCAAGTATGAATAAGAATATTACATGACACTGTGCCTTATGACTGCGCTACAGTGAATGCACTGTCTACGGTTGCATATGAGTGAAGGAACAGACAGTAGTGTGCTGTAATCAAACTCCGTTTTATGAAAGATATGAATTAGATAAGCTTCCCTGCATTTGTCCAAGGTTGTCCCTGCGACTTCTTACTGGTATTGAAAGCTCAAAGCTGTATATTGTATCTGCCATTTTAAGAAACTTCTAACCGTGGAGGTTTACATTGCTAATTTTCCATCTGTAGATCTATAGTCTAAATACAATTGTCTACAAATGTAGAATATAAAAGTTATAACAAAAATGTACAATACATATTATGAACAAATACAGATCACCTTATGGTTGACTCTCATCGTCTTTTTTTTCTTTTTTCCTTGTTTTCATTTTGTAGAGGCGTCTTTTTTTATTACACAAAGGCTCTTGAAAGTGAAGTCATGTATAGTTTAGGCACACACATAGGCTATACTTTTATTTTCGGTATGAATGCTTTTGTACAGATTTAAGTCCCGGATTTCTCTTGGGCAGGAGCTGGGGGACGTCTGGCGTTCTTTTGTCTGGGTGGACTGCCTGGACATCCAGTCCGCCTCCCTGCTGTAGTTGAAGAGATCTCTGATGCTTCAAATCCTGGAACCCAGGCCGTTTCTTAAAGAAGGGAGGAGGGGGGTAGGGGGAGAGAAAAGAATTCCACAAGTCGGGTAAAATGGAACACAGGAACAATAAAAAAATGAGAAAAAGGACACATTGTGACGTAGGCGGCCGGCTACAGAACACGTTTTTAAAATCTGAGGTCAGACATGCGTTTTAAATAAAATGTTGTAGTCCTAAAAATAATTAAAACATATATTACTATCTTTTTCGCTTTCTGACTTGACCACTGTTTCCCATGCTATAATATATACATATTTATGATTTAAAACAACACAAGGCCCGTTTTCAGCGAAATATTAGTTCGAGTTCTAGTGTGAAACGATTGTACTCTATTTTTGTTGTTCTGGTTGGGGTGTTAATTCAGAAGTGGAAAGGAATGAACAAATCGTATAATTCTAGAGGTCTGGATTTGGCATGGTGATTTAATTATCATCTAACCCCCCCCCCCCCCGTCTAAAATTGTCTATTTAAAATATATTTGGATTTTTAATATATATATATATATATATATATATATATATATATATATATATATATATATATATAATACAACAAAAATGTTAATTTTACCCAAACACATACCTACAAATAGTAAAACCAGAGAAACGGATAATTTTGCAGTGGTCTCTTATTTTTTTCCAGAGCTCTGGGCAGTACTGAGCTGAGGTATATTTATTTCCAATACTTTTGAAACTGATGCTGTATAGGAAAATAGAAGAATCGTGTTGATGTCAATATAAATATATAAGTCAATACTCGACATTAAGATCAGAGACTGGGCAACAAGTGATGCTTATGAATTTAATATGTAATATAATAATAAAACTATGAATAAAATCCACTAATACATTGAACATTAAGTTGCAGATAACCTTTAGATACATGAGTATGAAATCGATCACCATTAATATAATTATAATAGTCATAAACTATTTGTGTATAAATATATTAAATAAGAGATATATTTTCATGCAAAATAAATATTCCTTAAGAGAAATGGCCAGTATGTTTTCTGAAGGCGTTGCTGCATGTCAACCACGACGACCACTCATTCCCACGTAGTAGTGTGGCAATGTAAATGCCAAAAACTGTGTTGACAACATCAGCCACAACAACATTAATGCCAAGAGTGAGCAGTTGCACCCATCCGAGGTGCCCGCCTGCCCTGCGCCTTGGACCCAGTTTCCGGGTACTGGAGACCTCTGCACTTCCTAGTGACAGGGCCACCCCGCAGGGAGCCACTGCCCGCCTATAGCTGCCCTTTACATGCTCAGCTCATGGTGGGACACCAAAATACGTGAATACAACTATTATAATATGATTAATAACAATAATAAAAACACCAAGTATCTGAAAATGGTGGAATTAACTATGGGCATAGCATTTAGACCTTCCATGCCTTGCTTGGTGAATAAATTAGGAGTTGATAGTAGTTTTTTTGTTTTTGCAATCTAAGGATTGTAAGCATACCGCGCTCTCGGTGCTACACAGATTCCCATGCCAGTAGGAACCAGGGGGTCGTGCGCGGAGTCAGGCAGCAAGAAGATCACGAAGCCTCTGTTCGCCATTTGTTATTGGCGTAGCAAAGGGCCCCGAGTCCTCACCGGCAAAACCGAGCAAAGTAACGGCCCTTTCCGAATGATTGTACTGCCTTATCATTCACTCCACTACCTAATTCATTGATTAACTGCTTAAATCCCTGAAATGTACATTCTTCAGGGCTATTACCAGAGAATATGTCTGGACGGCTGCCCTCTCTCTCTCTCTCCTCTCTCTCTCTCTCTCTCTCTCTCTCTCCCTGGTTCTCTCTTATACGTAGGCTGTATGCACACACACACACACCGTTATTGTGTTCGATCAATTTCTCCGTTGTATATTTTCTTAGTGTCTGGCTTGCACGCGAAAAAACAACAGCACTAAGATCTCCTCGACAGAGACGCTGCGGAGGTCTGAGATGTTCAAGGTGGAGATGGGCCGCTCTAATCAGCTTCAATGTAGAACCGCTCCAACATAGCATGAATATTTTACATAGTTATTGGCCTGGCTCCGTGCACACTGCTGTGCCGAGCCCACTGAAGCTGGGATTTTAAGCGGTAGAGCTTTGCGGTGTGCATTGACAGGTTATGAAATGGGATCAGGATAATATTAAGAAGCATGCGATTTAACAGAGATGTTATTAACGTGAGGGGTATCACATACTCATTACTCGGCACTACCATTTTGGGCTCATTTTAATTGCCCCCCTCCCCCCTGGCCTTAGGCCTTGTAAGATTGACTAACAACAAAGAGATACATTAAAAGCAAATATGACGCACACAAACACAATGTATTAATGTATATGTAATAGCCTATCCGTTTGATTGGTTCTGATTATTGTAATAATAGTAGTAGTAGTAATAATCAGTATGCGGGTAAAATCAGTACAGATGCCGAAATAAGTTTACTGTGCAACAAAGCCTTTGATAGACTTGGATAGGGAAAACAAATATGAATAACTATTTGTAATTATAGTCTACTGGTCTTGGGTTTGGATTCCAGGAAATGGTAATGCCCAGGTTTCAGAAAAAAACTATTTGTACAGAAAATAATAAATAATAATAAAAACAACTTTAAAACTAATAAACAACTGATGCTCGAAACTGAGGGACAATCACAAACAAACCAGAGATCCCGCCCGCACTTCGCCAGTTATAGATACTTGCTGTAGTTTGTGGAAATGAAATAGCGAACCAGTGTTTGGAAAGTGAAAATGCTGTTCTTTTTATATTAATTAAAATAGAGTTTAAGACATTGGCTGTATTCCCTTGTTAAGAAAGATTACTTAATTTTTTGACGTTTTTCTCGATTTTTTGGAAGAGGATAACGGTTTTAAAGTATTAATTTATAGTATATAACCTGCCTCACTACCCAAAGGTTAAGATATTACATACATGGAAACAGGATTACTTCAGATACTTAATTTCTCATTTAAAGTTCCCCTTTCTAAAGGAAGGCTAATTCTGGCTAAACAAACACATTGTCACTGTATTTGAGATCTGGCTAGAAAATAATAAGCAGAATTAATCTACAGCTGACCAGTACAAAAGCACGATGTTATTCCCAACCTCCTCCCATCAAGAACCATTGATTTATGACGTAAGTGTTTCATTTATATATCTATGTATTTATGTATTTATGTATTTATATTCGTGTTAAATATTCATACTGCAGCATTAATGTGCTTATATAATTGTTATATTAAGTTACTATTGTAGATTATTATTATTATGAACTTTCACGCAGTTTTAGAAAACTATAAAAATAATAGTAATGATCAGAAGGGGGGGAAACATCTTACATCTTGTAATAAATGTAGCCTACATATTGAAACGAATTTGCGTGCATATATATATATATATATATATATATATATATATCACGTGTATGACATTTAGACTAATGGCCACAACAGTGATTGACGATTACATTATACGACATGATTGTTGATCTAAATCCACACGGTACTACTATCGACCTGCCCTGTATAGTGTACAGACCCATAAGAAACTAAATCTTGTTGCGCCTGTATAGTGTACAGACCCATAAGAAACTAAATCTTGTTGCGCCTCTAAAAACAACAACCAAACAAGGGGAAATCGCATCCGAGAAATAATGAGATTTCTTTATTTTTTTGGAGTGGGATATTGGGCACTACAGAGAACAGAGAGCAAGAGTGCCGCATGGTCATATATCAGGACAGAACTGTTAATTTATTTAACCCTGAAGAGGGGCAGAAAGTCCACTGTCTGCTGGTAGCACAGTAAAGTGAAATTACATGTGCTAACTGGCTCGGAGTGATAAGGTACAGTGTGCATCAGAACTGCTCAGGACTTTAATTGAAGCAATAAATAAAAATGTAAAGAAAGAAAGAAAAATCATGGTAGGGAGTAATTGGATATATAAGCTAGTGCTAGAAACATTGTTGTTGTATTTTCTTTAATTAGGGGATGGTGTAATGATGTACAAGGTTTAATAAACGGCGTCTTAAAAATCAAGGAATTGTTCGTTTTGTCTTGTCTGGTAGACAGTGTATCATCTGGTTTTATATTGGTGTGGGGCTGTTTAAATCATACATTGTTGGTCTTAATTAGAAAACCGATTGCCTATCTGATCATTAACACAGCATGTGTACGTTTTACGGTGTTTATTTAGTATGTATGTGCTGTGACTGTGTAAATGTTACAGGGATGTTGTATGATCAGGCAATATTTACATCGACTGAGAACCTCAGTTACTGGCTGTATCATCTTTTAATATCACATATTACACAACTACAATATGTTAGTTTGCTATAAACCTATCTGGGTTATCTGTGTGTACAGATCAAACCCCCCATAGACTTGAACTATAGGCACAATTTATGTGAAACAATCCTATCCATTTTTTATTTATTTTAATTTATATTTTATATATTTTATTTATTTTGCTCAATATTGTCATGTTATACGTATGTATTAATAACGCTTCGTCCAAGTTAATTGAGCATCTATTCATACTAGCAAATGCTAAGCTATTCTGGTGAATGAAGTCATTTTAAATGCATGCTTTTACATACATTCACCCGTCTGTAGACCCCGCGATGGCTAAAATGAATATCCAATAAACTTAGAAGAGGTATCACAGACAATTAAGTGTAATTTAGTACTTAATGCTTAAGTCTGAAAATCTGGATGTGTGTGTACTTCATCTTTGATGTAACCACGTTGAGAGCGTACGATTGCTGATGCCAGTTTACATATACATATATTATTGTCTATTATGCTTGTTTATATAATTTTTGATATTTGTGTGTTTATTTTCCTTGGAGCTGGATGTGTGTGTGTGGGGGGGGGGGTTGTGTATGGGGGACTATTTCTCTCTTCTCCGAATCGATGGTACATCATCTCTATAAAAACGATAGGCGTCTGTACCGTTCTGGTTAACGATAAATTAAACCTATACTTCACCCTAACGGCCTGGCGATGGAGTGGGGGAAATATAACGTCATTAACTGTATTTATTCCTCTACTTCCAGACCCGCTCACCCCTAGACTGTTATCTGGCTCCTGTTCCAGACCCGTTCCGCACAGCCAGAACACCACCAACTGCATTTGACCAACCTAATGCACCATAATGCATATGGTCAACATGATCAATAAAGGGATTCATTTTGGTATTCTGTATAAAGGAACTGATAGAGCAAATTACCAAATATATCTTGAATAATAATCTCAGATTATCCTGGATGTCCTGGATGATGCTCATATGAGATATTTAATACATAAAATTATTTATCATGCAAATCAATTATATAATGTATAATTATCTTTAGAGCATGTTGGCACAAAGGCTTTTATTTATTTATGTATGTATTCATTCCAGTTTTTTTTTCTTCTCAGCAACTGCAATCATATCCATTGATCACCCTGAATATCCTCCACAATCCATTAAAAAATAAAGATGGTACACTGCGGCCGTCTCCATCTCTCTCTCTCTCTCCCTCTTGGAATGCACATATATTTTTCTTGCAAATTCTCGGAAGCTGTTTTGCACCATTGAGGGCTTCCTAATTGCACTGAGTTTGCATGTAAACTCGACAGCGTGTGTGAAGTTCATTCTTGTCTGTCTAGACTCTAATTACGACCCTGTTTGTCTGCCTACTTACCTTGACCTTGGACTTCCTTACTGCTGCCATTTGTAAGAACCCTCAATATTTGTCAACTATCTGACCACTGTCCGATTCGTTGTTTTCTTTTTGTGGGAGCAGAAGTTCAAAGAGACTCAACTGAATCTTTCGCCCCTTTATGCATATAGAGATATAACGACCAGTCCCCCTTTCTTTCTTTCTTTATTTGTTTATTTGGTAGGAGGCTGCCCGAGGCTTTACAATTCTTATCCCTTACACCTGATGCATTTGCAATTGCTTCCGGGGTAGAAGTGCTATAGGCACGTTCCCTATTTATACACTTACAGTGCAGAAGTGGCACGCCATTAAAAAGATGAAAAGGAAACAAACAACACACCGATTTATTTTATGGTGGAAATGAAAACCATCGGTTTTGCCACAACATTAATAGAAGGGCCCTCCAGTTTTAGTTACATACAGTGTTTGGAGCATAGCGTGTCCTTTCAAGAGACCATAGTATTCTGGTTAAAGTATAACCACCCTGAAATTTCCATGAATGTTATTTTTCACGGTTTAGTCTTGAGGGCATCGTATGTAGTGCGCCGGTGTACAGCAGCCAACAGGTCTATACACTGGCTTGCGTCTGGGATCCTGGACCAGAGAACATGGTAATCGGGGTATAGGATTTATGTCACTTTTCCGTATGGATATCTGAAACAATTAAAATGCACACAGATTACATCAAAAGCGAAATAAAGTGTATGCCACGGCGAGATTGTGCATAATACTTTTAAATGTGTCAGCTAAAATTAGGCTCTATTTGGAATGATACTAATGATACTATTACTAATTAGTTGGCTGACAGTTACATTTTTAAAGTTTGAAAACAACCCAACTTTGCAATCAACACACGTTAACACAAACTGTTTTGTTACTACCAGATCAATTTGATATATATTCCTTTTGGAAATGCACATTTGTGTTCTGAATTAACCACTTTTCTGTAATTGTAACCCCGATTTTTTATTTTTTTCATTACAGACACTTCGAATGTATCTATTAATTATTGATAATATTCCTTTTCTTTTTTTGTTGATTGCATTTTCAGTATGTCTGCCCATTTTCCAGGAAAAAATAAACATTCTGTATTTTCTTTTTCTTTTCTTTTCTTTTCTTTAGCAAACGTCTTCTATCTTCCACTAGTTTCCTTAAAGTTATCAAACCCAAACCGCACTTTAATCCCACGGCCCTGTTGTAAAACAAACATTCCCACGCATTGACCTTCGCTGCTCCGTGTGCAGAATATTGCACCCAAGAAGTTTAAATTTCGAATTCAAACAAAAACAGCGTTTTATACATCATCTTCAGTCATTAAACTTGAATTAAAATAGATACGCGTGTGTATATATGTATGTATGTATGCATATATATTTAAACTACTGTCAATTGACTGAAATGCAGATGCTTGTTTCAGATTATTTGTGAATGTTAAAATAAAATGTAAAAATGTGACACATTTGTCACTGGGTTTTATTTATTTTGTATGCGCATTTTTTACAGTACAGTGCTCGGTTGTTCAATATTGATTTTAAATTCCTATTGAAGTCTGTCAGCAGTCTTTGTCAGCGACGCTTATACTTCCAGAGAAGCTGCATTTCTAATTCTGTCTGAAATTAATTGCACAGATATATATTGTTCAATGTTAATTTACTAGAGGCTTTGGCCCAGGAAAATCATACAGATTAAGAAATAATTATGAGGTTTTGTTCAATTCTCGTTTTAAAACGATTTGTCTTAGGAGTAGGAAAACACCATGCAAGTACAGAGTTTAGAACTGTTTCGAATGATAATTTCTATAACCTCGTTGGGCACATTACATTAATTTAGTTTGTTTTTTTAATACGAGAGAGGTTCGTAGGCGCCAGTCTGCACTGCAACGCCATCTAGTCTACATGCAATTATGATATATGATGTCAATATTTATTATATTTAACATATTTTACAGAATTTCCTGTTTACTAAGTAGTCAACGCCATATTGCCTTTTTAGTCTATAGCACTGTTTAATTGCTGAGATCTGGACGCATAGTAGCACAACACAGTGAAAGTCATATATTTTGAACGATCTCAACACTTCCACAGCGGAACCTCTGACTATAATACAAAGTTTCAATATAATAAAAAAACTAATTTTATTTCCTCCTCAAATTTAATAAACCTTGCCGATTATTCATGATTATGAAGCATAACATTCTCAATAATAACGCATCTCGCCCAGTTCAATTTGATCTAAAGGCATAATTCACATAGTGTAACACAGAAGAAATCCCCAAAATAAAGAAAATGTTTACTTTAAGACCAGACTTCCCAGGGTCGGCCAAACTGAAGACTGCATGTCCTTTTCCCCCCATCGATCACTGTGGTGTCTATATTCCCCTTTAAGGATTCTCTGCTCTAAAGTGACTGGAGCCAATGGGAGGGCTCGCTGCTCTTCAAAAGGCAATCAAGAAATACGAGATTGTGGCTCTTTAAAGGGATGGCGATCACCCCCACCCCCCCCCGCCACAGCTCCTTTTTGCCCTCGTTAGCATATCACGTGCCCCGTAGCGCTGGGTCTTAATGAACTGGACACTCGGGTCCCAGTGCGCGCATGCGCCTGTGTAAAAAATGTGCTTGGAAATGAGGTGTCTGTCTTGGAGTAGTCGACTTTTAAAAAGCATCGGCAGCCCGTGATATGACGACTTCGCTGGTTCTGCATCCACGCTGGGCGGACACCTTGATGTACGTGTATGAAAAAAGCCCGAATGAAAATAACCAGAATAAAAGCCCAGCTATGGAGGGACTGAGCGGGAATTGCCCCGCGAGCCATTGCAGGGATTTGATCTCGCACCCAGCTCTGGGGCGGCATTCCGGCAGCATAGCGACCCACCAGGGCTCCGTGTACTCGGATATTTCCTCGCCAGACGCCGGCAGACAGTGCCCCGCTCCCCAAACTTCATCTAGCGCGACCCTGGGCTACGGCTACCCCTTTGGAAGCCCATATTACGGGTGCAGGTTGTCTCACTCGCACAACGTGAACTTGCAGCAGAAGCCCTGCTCCTACCACCCGGCAGAGAAATATGCTGAGCCCAGCAGCGCGCTACCCTCGGAAGAACTGTCCAGCAGGGCCAAAGAATTCGCCTTTTACCCCAGTTTTGCCAGCTCTTACCAGGCTGTCCCGGGCTATTTAGACGTGTCAGTGGTTCCCAGTATCAGTGCGCACCCGGAACCGCGGCACGATGCCTTGATTCCCATGGAAGGGTATCAACATTGGGCGCTGTCTAATGGCTGGGACGGGCAGGTGTACTGTTCCAAGGAGCAAACACAGTCAACTCACCTCTGGAAGTCCCCGTTCCCAGGTACGCGAGGAAGCACGGTATTCGATCAATGTATTTTTTTATATTATATTTGAATGTTCTATATGTATTTAATTCATGTTGGGTTTGCATGAGGTGATCAGCGCGCGACGAATTAATGTAAACAACCAAATCTGTGAATGTAAACAATTTTGTATGCTTTATCACTGTCTCTGCAGATCCGATCTAAATTGGAATGCATTACCTATCCTTTTATTTTTGATAACTATAAAATCCATGTGATTTAAACGCTAATATGTGCCGTTTACATTCATAATTATACATTTCTCCTTACATTATAGTCGAATGTGGATATTGTAATAGAAGCTTGTAACGAGCAGTATTAAGTAATAATCATTATAAAAAAAAACATGATAATACAAATCTTATTAAATCGTCTACACATTCAAATTAATTTAACACTGTCCATGTTAATACGTTTGATATTCACCCATAACAACTTGCATGCTGTTGAATGTGTGCACGTTTTCCAGCTGATAATAAGGTTATTGCACGATACCGTACAGCAACCAAAAGTGTTTAGCTCCTGAACTCTTAAACACATAATATTAAAACGTGCAGTTGGGGGGTGTGCAGGGGGCAGCACATTTTTTCCATTGCTTGTCCGTGTCAGTTATTGACGATTCATTTAGAATACACTATCTGAAATCGGTGCCTTATTGACATAGCAGCATTCACAATACCCAAAGACTGATTTCATGTCTCCCTTCCCAAGACAAACGACCATTATTTCGCAAAAACCGTTGCAGATACAAGGAAGGATGAGTGAAAGCCAAGACACTGCAGAGAAAAATGTTACATCTTACTCCAAATTATGACGGGCCTAATAATACAAAGACTAATATATGTATGCATTTTAATTACAGTGTAACCGTGCACTAATGGTGCGGTTTAGAAGTGTCTGGGAAGTGAAGTCAGTGGCTTACACAGGATGTCTGTTATACTGCTTAAACTTTACAGTTACGCAGATTGAAATAGGGCAAGTCAGTGTACTGTCTGTATGATAAAATAGCGGGTCCTGTTTGTACTGCGCCCATAAATCTTCGTTGTCTCTGTTTGTCAGTGGCTACCAAAGCTATAGGTCCTGCATGGCTTAGAAAGCTTTTGCATATGTAGGAATCCGTTTTTACATTTAACATTAACCTCTTCCGCGATGCTGACTGTGCTTAGATAATTCTGGCACTCGCCTTTCGACAATTTAGCACCCTGTGACAAAACTGCGCAGGGATTTGAGTATGTGTCTAAATATATATATGTATGTATACAGTCATGCGTGCATTATGGTGATGGCTGCGTGTTTAGTATATGCGAAGTGATACCCCGAATACCCTCCAGTATGCCAGTTAACCAATGTTTATAAGCTGCTTAATTTAACGACGTTCTTTCTGAAGTTCATCCACATAACCACGACGGGCTACGGTCACCACCTAGGTGCGTCTGTGTGTGTGTCTGTGTGTGTATGTGTGTTTCTCTCTGTCTCTCTGTGTTCCACTCGTTTTCTATTAGAATGCACACGCAGTTTCAATCATATATATGGCTGCGGTACAGACGGGTTTAAGACAATAGGAACAATTAGTCATACAATGGTACAATGTCGACGTATACCCGAGGGGGGCAAACGCAACACGCCGTTGCTCTGTGGTGCGGCTACGGCGGTGCGAACCCTGTCTGGAGGGCAGACAAATACAATCTGTTCGTGGCGTTAGAACCTGCAATTATTTTTCTCCGAACAAATACAGCACTGTAAAAATCAAGCGCCGAAGGGTCTAGAAAAAATAGTCCCCATAGCTAAAGATGCATGTCAACAGTATATAGTCATTGAAACAGATACATAAATACACGTATAAATACATAAACAATCCCATTGGACTATACCTTTTATATATTAAACAATCAGTATAGCTAAATTAAGCGATTGTTATTTTTTGGAGGAGGCAGCCTTAAGTATTACTACTAATCACAATGAGAATGGCTACTATTGTTTTAACAGGCCGTGCGATTTCTTATTAGCAGAAATGTCAGTTGCTGTACTTGTGTAAGTTATTCCTCGGTGAAGCCTGGCCCTGGGGTTGTCTCAGTAGAGGATGGGAAATTCTCAACGAATCATATCCATCAGGTGACATAACAAAGGAGAGAAAAAAAGTCTATAATAACCGATCACCCCCCCACACACACACACCCTACACACACACACACACACACACACATTTTATTTTCTTTAACTGCAGCATGTCCCCGTGATAATCTAGTTTATTGTACATTACATGTGAATACCGGGCTAAAGAGATTAACCCAGTTTTGTTTCACCCTGTCCTGTACGCCGATGCCTATGACCTCATAAACAGTGCCAGTTAGCATTCTCCTGGTCCTGCTGAAACACACATCCCTTGGAAGCCATAGATGACATCCCACTGACTGGCAGAATTATTTGTTATCAAAGCGAAATATGCACATACCTTTTAGGAACAAGTGTTCAGATGTAGAGGTGTGATGCACATTGTGTGTCATTTGCTCCACATCACAACTAAAGCCGTTCGTTATTGAATGTGTCAGAAAAGGGGAATATGTATTGAAGTGGGGGGGGGGTGGTCGTTCCCTGCCCGATATTTAAACCAAGTCTGTGCGACGCATATGTTTGTATGCATACATACTCTCGTGATGTAAGCATGTCGTTATTGCTTTTGTATTGTATATTGGCGATACGTTGTATGTAGTCAATATGAATAATTATGTGCATATTAGGCTTTATAATAATAATAATAATAATAATAATAATAATAATAATAATAATACATAATTTAATTAATGGATCTATAATTTCTTACTGCTGTTTTAACATTTTTGTATTAAACGTGCATCTACGTCAACGTCGTATTTAGCCCAATTTTTGGGATATATTGCACAGTATGTCAAAAGACCTCTGCATTAAACGACATTGAAAAACACACACACAAATACACACACACACTCAAATAATTAACAAAACGCATGGAGTCTCAATAGGTTTAATTGTAAGAGAAAAACTGAATAGTGACCTCTTATTTATAACATTAGACATTGCAATGACGTGTATAATCGGTATAATTGTGAAAACGTAATCTTTCCCCCACCCCATGCAATTAATGGTCCGTATGAGAGATAGACACATCCACCCCAGCACAGTGTGCCATTGAATCAAACTGTCTTTAAACACAGTGGACATTTAGGAGACATACAGTCTATCTCATGAAAGATTGTAGCTTCGCCGGGAAAAGGACACTTATAACTGTAATATCTGCCTATAGCATATGTATTACAAAGTATGTGTGTGTCTGTATATGTATCTCTGTGTATGTGTGTGTGTATATATAGCCTATAATTATGTATATATACATAAGAACATACACGCAAATGTGCCTATGTACTTAAAAACACACAGAAACAAAAAGTGTTGAAAGCAGCAGAATGTAATTTAGATCAATGACAACACAGAGACTTGTTAAATTGACAAACATTCTATTATTTGTTGATTGTACCAGATTTTGTCAAAACTCTTGCTCCTCAAAACACAAAAACGCACACATAAATGACAATTTTTCAACACGACAGGAATTCGGTCGTTTTAAATCTGTGTTTATAAATTTCTCCACATAGCATGAATACTTAATCGATTTAAAACGTTACATAAATAAAACTTGCTTATGTTGCTTGTTGATTGTTGCTTGTTCATTTTACCTGCAGTCGGGGATTCTGATGGTATATATTCTCGGGTTTCAATCACATCACTTTTCTGAATTTGCTCTTTCTCTTCTCTGATCGGATTTGCATGAAAATGTGTGGTGAATTTGTCGACTTCATATTTCTGAAGATATTACCGCGATAACCGTCAGTTGTTTCATAAAATGTGAATATTTGAATTATCTGTGATAGCAGAAGGCACATTTCAAATCTGTATCAAGTGAGGTATACAAATGTAATCTGCGTGACTCTAAACATTGACCGTCTACATGCCAGACTTTGTTGTATCAGTGTCAGACTTTCCTGTTCATCTGTGAAATCACGTTTTCGAGGTAGAACTAGCAATACAATTGAAGTCATGGGCTAGCTCTTATGTCAATCAAATCCATACATTCATATTCTGTTCTGAAATATTCCGATTTTTATCAATGATTAAATAAATTCACATAATTTTAGATATTTATTTAAGCTTTGGTGTTGAGCTGTTCGCCTTAAACTTTATAATAAATAGCTAAGATAGTGATTTAAAAATTTGAGGAAAAGTACTTGGGTTCTGCACTAGGTGGTACACAAGACACCGTCCCTTCTCCACGCAGCGGTAACTAGCGATCGAATTAGCGAAGAACCCCAGGCGCACTGGCGCAAATCGTACGCAAATCTTCAAATCCAACGTACCAAGTGCCAAGAAAAGTCAATGTTAAATAATAAATACGTTTAAGACACCAATTCCGTCTTCTGGATTAAATGTCACTAATTTCGATTTTTAAATTTGATTGTATTAATTTTCTCGTTTTTTCATTGTACTCAGTCGCCTATCTCTCACGTCTTGCTCCGTAGATGTGGTACCCTTGCAGCCGGAGGTGAGCAGTTACCGCCGCGGCCGGAAGAAGCGGGTGCCCTACACCAAGATCCAGCTGAAGGAGTTGGAGAAAGAGTACGCGGCCAGCAAGTTCATTACCAAAGACAAGCGACGGCGCATCTCGGCCACCACCAACCTCTCCGAGCGCCAGGTCACCATCTGGTTCCAGAACCGCCGGGTCAAAGAAAAGAAGTTCGTCAGCAAATCGAAGAACAGCACGCACATGCACGCCACTTGATACGAGCGTGGAGCCCCCAAACCCACACACACCCTCAATCCACCCCACCCCCCCCAAGTCCGATCAAAAACTCAATATTTATCTCACGACCTTGTAATATAACATCTCTGCCTCGCCATTCCTTTTCTGCAACGATTTTATTTTTCACCGCCCGCCCCCCCCCCCTGTAATCCACCCCACCTTGTTCCACTGATTTAATTTTTCTGAATTCTATTTAAATTCTGCAGATGACATCAGGACCCCCCCATCCCACCCACCCCGATAAAATAAAATAAATTAAAAAAAGGAATCCAACAAAAAAAAAAACTCTTTCTCTCTCTCACACACCGTTGGTGTTCATTTTAATTTTTAAACTTTTGCTTTTTTGGCTTTGGAGAATATGCTCTAAAACTGTGAAAAATATATGAAAATCAATTAAACCATGTCTTTTATATAAAATATATATAAATATTTAAAGTGATCTCTGAATTTTAAACAGACACGTGGGTTTTCTTCTGTTTTTTCCTTCTGTTAGTTTACAGGCTGAATGACGACTTCTTTATTTTCCAGATGTTCAATTATTTCCCTTTTTAAAATCTTTCTGATTTTTTGCCCCACTGGAAAACAAACCTCGATGACAACAATATGATAGTATTCTCTTTAAGAGCTAAATTATATCTTGCGCGTTTTATTGAAGGCTAAAGCAGAAAATAAGGTTCTAATCAACATTTAGTCTTTTTTTCAAATATACCTTCAGTGATTCCATGACTTTAACCTGTTTATAGAACTGTAAATTGATCTTTTTTTTTTTTTTTTTGCCTAGGGTATAAGCAAGGCTGCTAATGTTAACATGTAAAGTACGATACATTTATTTTAATTAATCCCTTATTTCTGGGTTCCTCGTATGAAAGGGGATGTAATTTGGAATGTTTTAAGATGTATTTTCTCTCCCTTTCTCATTTGAAGGATCCCGTCTCTTCTGCCATGCAACTGGAATGATTGTAATCGATTGAAATTAAATATTAAAAATCATAAAATATTTTAAAAAATGCACAGTTTTATTTTTAATTTGTTTGTAAAAAAAATAAGTTAGGTATTAATGCATTAAAGCTGTTCTTTCGCCTTGTTAGCGGTTCCCCTTCTTCTTTTGTGCAGTATGTGTACTGTTTTGTGGTGTTTGAATAATACGTCATGAATGGAATCGTGTTTCATAAATAAAAATAAGAACCAGAATAAGAATGAAATACATGAATTTCTTTCTTTGTTCGCGGAAGATTAGTGATCAAAGTGCTTAAAGTACTCTTTATAAGTTATACAATAATCACAATATCATGCACCGTGTACCACTGCCTGGATCTATAATGCAAAAATACAATGCTCGTGATTGAATCAAAGAAAAGAGTTTGCGTTATTCTTTGATTCAGTGTTTATAACTTTCAGGAGTGGCTTCTGTTCTGTTCCATTTCTAAGGAAATATGGTGGTATAAACATGGACATTTGGCATATGGCTATATATGTATATGTGTGTGTGTGTATATAATACACACCTGTGGTCTCTCTCTCTCTCTCTCTCTCTCTCTCTCTATATATATATATATATATATATATATATATATATATATATATATATATATACACACACATACATGTGTGTAAGACATGCTCGGAGCCGTTAGGCGCAGATCCAACCATTTAAACAGAACTGAAATACACACTCGCTTAGTTGGCATAATTGGTGTAGACATTTAATAGCATTGCATTCATTCAGATTTACTTAGCAGATGCTTAACCATTGTTGCTGGAGTTGCACTGTGTTAAGTGGTACAGACACAGATTGCTATATTTTGTGGGTAGAGCTTTTGGAGCAGTGGCTTCAGATACTCTATACTTTTATCTTTCTTCCTTTCTGTCACTGAATTTAATGATCTAGTCTTTAACAATGATTATAAATTATTCTCTTCTAATTGTAAGAGCCTGGTGATCGAGTGTACGTTCAATTATTTTCCCTTGTCGCATAATTGCTGGGTGATGTGTGCATGCAATGTTACTGTTCACTAAATATTACAATACAGCACACTGCAGTAAATATGACAGAACTGATGGATTTTCTTGTCTTAAGCATTATAGAAAACACGTCTGTTCTTCCTGGCACAGCTAAGACTGATCTCGGTTGGACCCTCTTTGCATTTGATTTGATCTTATTTTAATCCTATGGAGTATCAACTCCCGTCGAATTTTCTCCAACACCTTCCCGAGATTTATTGCGCTATATCTGGACACAATACAAGGTAAACGTCCCGGATTGCTTGCCAACTATGCAAGAGTGTTTTTATGCAGTGTTGGCAGTCGGGTATCAGGGGATTACAAAGGCTACCGAAATGGATTTTACTCCCTCCAGAACATATGCATATCTCTATGATTTGAAGAATTGTCCACACAACTTTTGTAGTGAAACCACTTGCATTTCAAATGAAGGAAAAATATTATGCGCGCTCTTTGGGAAAATCCTAAATGCCCCCCACTTTATGTGTATTGCAGCTATACGTTAATAATAATAATAATAATAATAATAATAATAATAATAATAATAATAATAATAATAATTATTATTATTATTATTATTATTATTATTATTATTATTATTATTATTATTATTATTATTATTATTATATAGGCCTATACACACACATACATAAATATACATATGGCACAACACATGTAGGCGAAACTAGGAGTGGCGTGTCCAAGCGATGAGCTCCGTTTGTTTGAGATAAGATTAATATTTAACTTCCATTTATTCTCATTCCAGGCCATGTAGTCTTGCAGATTTCCGTGAATTCAACGAGAACCCCTCCTTCGGGACAAAACATGGTGTGAAACTATTTGAGATCGAATACATAGGCTGTTGCAATTTGACTTATTTAACGCCCATATTACAATGCAACGCATTGTCTTTAAGTTTACCTCCAAATATCACTGTTACATTTTAACCTCATTCAAATACAAACTGCGAGATCAGTAGGAAAGGCCAGGCCAGTTCGGACTCAATGAGGTTTCAAAGAAACGCGAATACCTTTTCATTTACTTGGTGGTCTTAAGGGGTCTGTAATACTGAAACCATAGCGCTTTGATTTTATTAATTTTACAGTTGGCCACATAAAGGTGTTGACCAGACAAAGTGAAAATGAATTATTTTCAATTCACAGCAGCCCTATCTCTCCGAAGGGGATCTCAGCGGTATTGTTCTGAGTCTGTATAATAAAATCGATAAACTTGATTTGATTACATAATATAACAGACGATGGGAGAATAAAATGTATCGTTACCGACTGTAATTTATAACGGAGCCTTTGTTTTGCAAACAAACAACAAATAGAACGTTAAATTGGCCAGATTATATGTATTTTTTATTTTATTCTTATCTTTTTTTATGACTGTTCAGAAATCGCCATCTGTCTGTTTTCATTCTAAATGCAAATCGCAGATACAGATTTGCTCTAAACGAAAGCAATGGGAGAATATACATAAAAAGTATGTGCAGGACTTTTCACAAATGGTGTTTATATTTAAAGACATACGAACCATATCCATAATTATATTAATTCGACGTTTTTGTCTCCTATCTGTTCATAATAGTCAACTTCGACTTTTGATTTGCACAGAATCTGTGACTGATGTTGTGCAGGGATAATAAACAACCAGATAAAAGATGTAATTGTTGAACATTTGCATTGAACATTATATGTTACAATCAAGAGATTCACACATTTATAATAACAATACTACAAATAATGTATATAATGCTATATACAATATGTATGTATGTGTTTGTGTGTATATATATATATACATACATACACACACACACACACACATATATATATATATGTGTGTGTGTGTGTGTGTGTGTGTGTGTGTGTATGTATGTGTTGACAGATACATTATCTGTGTCAACACATTTTATTAGTACGCAATATCAACAAGAATTACTACCAAATAAAAGCAATTATACCATTGTGTACTCAAATATCTTCCTCAGACTAGGCACTTATGTTTCTATATTTAGAAAACGTCAGTTGCAACGTTTGTGATTTTAGGACAGAGGGCGATTCACTCGTCACGTTCTGCATATTGAACTTAATTATGAAAGTATCGACCTGTGTTCTAGTAAACGGACATGATATTTATCATAGGCTCTTGGATGACACTAAGGCACTGACAGAGACACTGATTTCTGAACCCCCACCTCACCCCAACAGGCAGGACAGGGAATCCGCTTAAAGAGCAAACATACAGAGACAAACACGTTACAGAAGTGGCAGTGCGAGCCTTTTAGGGCACAGCAGAGGTTATGACACTGCCACACCAAACAACACTGTACAAATGGCAGCGACCGACTGAGTGCTTAAACCTAATGGGGAACGTGTTTTGAAACACAATCCGTGTTTATGATCTATCTTTACTCAAATTATCATATTTAATGAACTTTACAGTAAATAATATAAAAACACCATGCGCACCATGTTCCAGTTTTAAACACACAGACATTTAAACCGCTTTCTATTGGTTTTATATTTGTTAATTGAAGAAAAAGAAAACTATATGTAATATTATATTATTTTGTGAAATGTACATAATAAGAAAACATTATATTGGAAGTAGGATGGGAAACACTTCGACTGAAACCGTCATTCATTTATTAAACATAAGTTAATAACAAATCCACCTGTTTATTTTTATAATTTAACAAAATAAGTAATATATTGTGATATCCCCGTTAGAGGGTGTTTTGCGCGCAATATTCTGACAATTCGACTATTGCCCTATTCTTGGTAGGCCGCCATTGTATTTGATGGAATATTAATATCATATTCTAATAGAACAGTCGATGTTTGAAGAAAGCATTGTTAGAACATTTTGGGGTTCCTGGATTTGATTCTGTGGAGGAATATTTTATGGTGCTTCGAGAAACCTTTTTCAGGGATCCCTTACTGATGACAAACCACTCTGACGCAAGATGACATCCCAAAAAATAAAAACACAACCGAGTTTTGAAAAGTTCCTAGTGTTGGGAATTAACGCCCCTGTTAAAAAGGCAATTTAATCTACGTACAGTTATACCCGTGTACATGTGCACTGTATTGTGCTGTTTCTGCTTCAAATATAGTTGGCAAATATTTAAGAACACGCACTTACCATTCGAATGTAAATGAACTAGGAAAACAAAATTAATATAACTAATACTATAAGAACAGCAATTGCTACAGCTACTTATATATTACAGCAGAATGCAAATTAAAACCAAACTTCAATATCGAGCCGTGGAGAGTTGGAAGCAGACCTGTGATGAGTGAACTTACAGACACATTTACAGTAGACACATTTTTCCTCAGCCGTCATTTAAACGTCACGATATAACCACGTGCGGGAATGTAAACCTGTTTTTCCCCCTCTCTCCCCTGTTTTGTTTCATTAACCGAACAAGTTGCCCTTCCAAACTGTCGAGTCAATAGGCTTCGAGAAATGTGGTCGTGTCTTTAATTAATACACAAGTCAGCAGAATCTCTGAGAGGAGTTCATCACCAAACAATGGATGTATGCTGGTAAGTCGTAACATATCTGAATGAAAATATTGCAATTGTTTGATACTTTTTGTTTGTTTTGATTTTCGAATGGATACACATTAAAAAAAAAAGTTTCAGTAAAATATAAATAAATAAATATATAAATAAATACACAAATAACAACAACAACTGAATACTGAAGCTGATATGGGGTTTCCTGTCGCTACTTCCAGATCTTGGTCGGCAACTTTCCCCCACCCTGTCTTTTTTGGTTACTATGTGCGTGTTGGTTTGCGTTCACGGTTGTCCGTCTGTGGTGTTCTGACGTCACTTCTGGGTTACCCTTGAACGTGACTATGCAGTCTCTTTGACCTTGACATCACAGGCGCTCGTACATAATAAACAGGGATGAGAAGGGGTGGTGGGGGGGGTTAGGCGGTCGAGTGTCTAAAACCCCAACAAGCAACTCGGAAGCATTCTCGGGGTGGGGGGGTTACTAATGTGAGCGGGCTGTTTGTAGGAAAACAAGGTGCTATTTTGAAGTCTAGACAGCTCGAGTTAATGACACGCCATAAATACATAAAAAAGGGGAAATGCACGGATATTCCCTGACCCATAACATCTCTGCAACCCTACAGCTCCCAAAAACATAAGAAAAACCTGATTTTAAAATCTTAGCTTATTTTTAGTTTAGTTTAATCTATTTTACACTCCTTATGAAGTGCAAGTCGAAGTGTAACTTTGAGTGATTTCACCCTGATTTTCTTGTCTTTTCATCGCTAGTTACTTTGGGCAAATCGTACAAAGCCTAATGTGCAGGTATGAAGTTTAGCCTAAACGGTTAATGTTTCGCAGCGGTGCTTTTAAAATCATCACGACTCGGTTATAAATATGTTTATATCTGTGTGTCTATATAAGACGCTTTTCAGCTTTTGTAAACGTTTTCTGATTGGAATTGGAAGTTCATCTTCCCAAAAAGGAAAGGATGTCGACCCAAAACTCACATTCCGAGGTATGTATTTGGTTTATACACAATACATTCAGACTGGTACGTGAAGCTGCCTTTTAGTCCTGATACTGTGTTCATGCTATTAGTATGGATGTTTGTGCGTAAAAATTGTGAATTCCTTTCTTCTGTTTTAGTTAAATAAGTTAATGTTTATACCTGTTTTCTGTTATATTTCCGATTGCTTGTTCCTTGTAACTAATGGCCTCGATTTTCATTTGTTACAATGTTTAAAGATTAAAACGGGAACTGAGTAATTGTATTCGTGTGTCTTTCAATATATGTAGGCTGTACACTTTAAAATATTGAACTGCTGAAATGCATCTTAAATACTAAGATAGTTTAAGTATATATTTGTATTTATATGTAAACATATGCAATTACACATAAAAGTATGTATACGTGTGTCTATAATATGTGTATATAGGTGTGTTTATTTTAAATTCTTTGTCGTTATTATTATTATTATTATTATTATTATTATTATTATTATTATTATTATTTCCATATTTAATTTTTGCATTTTTAGAGCATTTGAAATGTGTAATGTGAAATAAATATTTATAAACAATGGGATCAGCCTCAAACACTTTAAAACAACAAACACATCGATCTAATTTTAATTACACATTTTTGCAATTCACAATGGCACCAATCTGCAGGATATTTATTAATTTTAACAACAATATCTTATAGCTGATCTGTTTTGCTAGGTCAGTGCCGTATATTATATTATTCACACTATGGTCCACAGGTGACAATTACATTTCCGGTCTCTCATCTGCTCACCTGAATCAAACAAACAAACACAAAAATGCATAAACAAATTAACAGCTGAATATGTTTATTTTAGTTTTTGGAGCCATATACAGACGTGATTATTCTTAAGTCCGATTTTTTATATTTTCCATACAAATGAAAATCACCACCACCGTCACCAGATAAACTATACATAAACTTAAAATAACAACGTATTCACTTTCAATTATTATTATTATTATTATTGTTATTATTATTATTATTATTATTATTATTATTATTATTATTATTATTATTATTATTATTATTATTATAAAAGGCGACTGATACATACATATATTATATACCAAGATTAGATATTTAAAATACAATGTATTTGTTATAGGCAACAAGCTAGAATCATTTTGAGAATGTCGTTACTAATTACTAATTGCACAAAAGCGGTTTGTATAATATAATATGGAAAAAATAAGTTGACCTGCCTTACCAGCAGCTCGAGTTTTGGTATTTATATTTCTATTTATTTTCTTTCATGTCTTTACTTATTTTAATGTCTGTATATTTATACGTGCAATAGTATTGAGATTATTACAGAACTGGGCCTGGTTTTGTCCCTAGATTTGAACAAGCTATTAATAAACACAGAGCTGCAGACGTTAGCATCACCGCAGTAAACCGAGCGCAGTGCGTTGTGTTGGCGCTTTCCGTTTTTGTCACATTTGAGAATGGTCTCTGTCCACCTGCAACAACAAGGCCCGCTATAGACAGACGAATTTCCTTAATAGTTTCAGATGAGAAACACATGAAGTTGTATGTCCCATTGGTATAGCAATTGGGTATATGTGTGTTCAGCTGCATTTACATTGCTTTGAAATGACAGCGATCTCATTTATGTGGATGACTACATTTCTATTTATATATAGACTGTGTAAATGTATATAAGTGTACGTATGTATACACGTCCAATATTGTTTTTTGTTTGTTTGTTTTTTAGTTTTTTTAGTATATATAACTTAAGAGATGCATAAAATCCCAACCGGGGAACGCTTATGTTTGTTTATATGGAATGACAACTATTTGTTATTGTGTAAAATCATATCTGACTTTCAAACCGATTAATATTAGGTAGATAGTTCGACGGACTGTGACGTTGTCTATATTTTCGTTTCAACTATCCAGAAGTTAAACTACCAGTAGGATATTCCTGTACAATCCAGTGATGTCGGGTATTAACTCATCGCTCACGAATTAAACTAACTGGACATAGTGTCCAGTGAGGGGAGTCCAGAGGAACACGTAGAGGCCTATGTTGTTGGGCAAACCTCCAGCTGCAGAGTGCAGGAATGAGGCGCCCCATTTCGTAACCAGTGTGCAAACAATAGGGACCAAACCCGTGTTGACCACGAGCTTCAAAACAAAGACTCAGACGTCTGGATAGAGAGGAAGAAAACTGCCTGTAGCTAGTGAGAGGCACCGAGGAAGACAGCGGTCCAAACGGGTGGGGCGGCGGGGCTGTCAGTCAGTCTGCTGCCGTGGCTCGCCTGTGCAGCGCCCAGGGAGAGATGGGAAAGAGTCTGATAACCTCTGGTGGAAATATCAGGAAGTAGCAGAAAGGCAGCAAGCAATGGCATCGCCTGGATCCAGCTGTATACTCACTAAACAGTACTGCTGCGATTAGAAGTAATGCTATTCAAATATTTATTATTATTATTATTATTATTATTATTATTATTATTATTATTATTATTATTTAAAGGCTACATCTCGGTGACTGCAGTGCTTTCCTTCTGGAGCGTTTTGTATTGGATGAGGGCAATCAAACGAATCGATAGATCATCACCATCATAATTTACTATCAGTGCAGAAATGTGTCTGAATAATTCAGTCTGAAGTCATTTATGTGTCCGGTCTCGCGCACATATTTATTTTCTTCCTCCTCTCCCCATTCTCTTCGTCTTCCTCCTTTCCCCCTCCTCTTGTTCTCGTTATGATGATGTTATGGTGGATATTATTGTTTTTGTTGTTGTTGTTGTTGTTGTTGTTGTTAATGGAATTGGAAAGGCTAGCCTATAGAAGATCATAAGATTGCCAGTTTCCAAGATGATCGATTAGTATTCCGGTCGGACTGTAGAACCGTTTCTATTGTTTAGTCACGCATGTGTAAAGAACTCGATACACATTTTGATATTTCGGGTCAAGCCAACCTCAGGCACGGAATTAGCAATGGATGTCGAAATTATTTTGGAAATACATTAATTAAATTAATACATGGTGCGAGCAGGAGAAATGGGAAAAAAGCTTATTGTGTAGCTTTACCCCTAGCATGGAGGAAATAAAAACTGGCAGCAGAAGAACTACAGACTCGACTTTAAATTGCTTCATCATTGCAGTCATGAGGTATTCATTCCGTTGACAAAGTGACCTTTTATGAGTGGTGCGGCACGCAGTGATTTACTGCTGCACAAAACTCCATCTAAAACTGCACAATTGTGACCGCTTCAGGATAAATACCTCTGTTTATGTAAATGTCTTGGGATAAAATATGCGGCGGATTTTTTGTACTCAAATACACATTTACCCGTGCGTGTGCGTGTGTTTGAATATAAACATGTCCCAGATTTGCCCAGATTCGAAATAAATCAATTTCTAAAATAAATAACATGCAAATGTGTGCTTCCAAACCCGAACTATGCTGCACATCTATTTCCTATTTGCATGTTAAGCTGTGATTTAATATGGAAATGTGTTCTACCAAACCAAGTTCTTGGCTAGTTATCCAGCTAACCTTATTATATCATAATTTATATTTCAAAAGCAGAGCACTAAGGAAAGGATAAGAAAGCGAATAATATTGATTTCGATGTTGCAATGGAGTATTTCTTTCTTGTGTGTTACTGTTGTGATTGCATGTTAAAGAACTCCCTGGGGCTCCTGCTCAACAACTTTTTACAAATGTATTTTAATAATAATGTTAAATAATTTGTATGACATAATAATAATAATAATAATAATAATAATAATAATAATAATAATAATAATAATAATAATAATTATTATTATTATTATTATTATTATTATTATTATTATTTTTATTATTATTATTATTATTATTATTATATACACACGAGGACACGTAAGTGTGTGTGTGTGAACTGAGCGACATACCTGTTAGCATATTCTTGTATATCTATATTTAATATCATATATATATATACACACTCAGAACTAATTTGTTAAATTTAACACAATATGTGCTTGTTTAAGGTCAACACAACTTTGTGTTAAAATGTACACAATTCCAACACAATAATGTATTTTAAACACAGTAATGTGTTTTTCCCACATATTGTTGGGTTGTGCTTTGGTGAATTGTAACACAAACTTGTGTTGTCCTTGAATAAACACAGTGTGTTAACTTTAACACATTAGTTCTAAGAGTGTACACACATATATATATATATATATATATATATATATATATATATACATTTACATATATTCATGTGGATGTTATTAATTAATACACTAATACATAAGCATACGTTTTAGGTATTTCTAAGCATAATTGTTTAAGTGTTTAATACCTAGTTACAACTTTGCATTTGTAATTAACTTTTGTTTATATATAATGTCCTTTGAATATTAACCTTTGGGCCACGATGATTTTGCATTCACAATTAAATTAAACAACTTCTGAAAGTGTAAATGAAATAAACAACATGTCAACAAACAAAACAATTCACTAACAAGTAATAAGTACAAAACAACATAAACGTGTAGCTCATAAGAAATATTGTTTCATAGCGGAATGCAGCATGTCTAAAAAGAATTTACAAAAAAAAAAAAAAACACATTTCGCAGTTAAATATCAATGAAATGACCCAATTGTAGCTATTGTACCACTAAAGTAACACGGGATAGTTATTTTGCATTTTTTGCAAGTATTTCAACAGGCCCTGGTTTTTAATATGTTGTGAGTTTATTGTTACAGCTTTTAAATTTCACGGTGACTCAGGTTTGGGAAATGTTTCTTACTGTGGGAGTTTGAAAAAGTCCCGGAACATACGGCCGACTGAGGCAACATGTTGTAACAGAACTAATTAAAGAAAAAAAATGCTGCAATGGAAGCTCGTCTTTTGTTTACTCGCTCGTCTTGTCCGGACGCGGCAGGAGGATCTGAAGACGGACATTTAAATAAGGTGCAGACATCAATGCACTCGACAGTGACCTTGAACTGCCCAAGAGCCAATTGGTAGCGTCTTTGCTTCAGAGCGAGAGAGAGACCGAGACAGACAGAAAAAAGAAGTTTCGCCACCTCTTTTACAACTGCATTCTTCAAATACGATTTGTTTTCTTGTCCTTTTTCTTTTTGTTTTGTTTTTCTTTTTGTCTTCAGGGCTTGTCTTCTGAAAATGCCACTGTCGCTTTTGCAGACGCAATTTTTATTCTTGGGATGGAGATCACGTTTTTGTCAAAAGGACTTCCTTCTTGTACGTCGAGGCGTCCCGTCTGCTCCTGTACGTAAGTGTGTAGTACGTGGTGTGCGTGGGGGGGCCTTGTGGGTATCTGACACTGAGGCCTTCGTCTCCCTGTTTTCATGAAAGGTAACTTGATTAAAAAAAGCTTTAAAAAGACGATTCGGTACAAGTATAGCGGAGGAAATGGGCCTTCAGTCACATATAGAGTCCAGGTCAGAGGCATATTAACGACAACTTGCCACGTGAGATAAACAGTTTAAATTGAAATTATTCTAACGACTGTTGTTTTGGTTTTTACATTGAGTTATTCTGTCATACCAGCACAACCAATGACAGACTGGAAAAAATATAAATAAATGGAGCCTATCATATCGCTTGCTTTTGTGTATATCTTTTCTTGTCGTTTTCTTCTTAAAAAGCATTCACCTTGTTTGTGTATTTAAGGATATAGCTAGTGCGGTGCAAAAGTATATGAGCTCTGAAAGTTATTAAATAAAGAAGTGGTGTCTTCTCGCATTGGAATCGCCATAGCAAGAGTAAATGAATGATTGTGTGAAATATTGTCGATCGTGGTGTACAGAAATTACAGGTCGGCGTTGCTACTTCTGCAAAACTGCCCTCGTCTACGTCACATATTCAGGCAGGCAGGGTCAACAAATGAGTTTCAACTTCTGAAATAAATAATACATAAAAAAGTAAAACATACAAATGCATTCATTTGATTATATTTAAAAAAAGACAAAACTAGTCTTCCATTTGCTTAATGTCTTTATGTATGATTTATATGAATATGTTTGCTGGCGATTTCCGATTATGGGCATGATTGTTTTTTGCTCATTGGTGTTTGTTTCTTTATAAATATTTCCGTAGATAATATTTTGTACATATGCTCTATTATTTACATGACCGTATTTTAAAGAATGAAAAAATCTGCAGAGGCTTAATCAAACTACATTTATTGAAACACAAAACGTGCTAGAACTGACCGCCAACTCCTTTAACATGTTAGAACTCTATTTTTGAACTGTATGTGCTACTACTATACTATATATATAATTTTCTCATAGAAGTCAAAGACAAGTCTGACGACGTTGATGTCTTTTTGCAGGGTAGGGGTTTTGGAGGTAGTAAACCATCAGAATTAATTCAGGTGCCTTCAGCACACCCTCATACAGCTATATGCGGCTCTGTATTATTAATTTATCTGGTGCTGTTTTTAATGTATTAATTCAAAAATATATTACTGGAAAATGTTGTTCTCGCATGAATACAAATAATCTGTTACTGTGCTATAGTATATTGAATGTGTGTGTGTATGTATATATATATATATATATATATATATATATATATATATATAATGTCAGAATATATAGATATATGGACATAATGTGCAAGCCATATATAAAAGCGCATTTGGTAATTCTACCTCGCTAACTCTCACTAACTTGGTTATATTCTATTAAATTAAAATATTTCGAAAGCCGCTCTTTGTTGGTCTTTATGAGCTGTTTAATCCCCCCCTCCGGGGCAGAGTGCATGCGTGTAATATCAAAGAAACTGGTTTCATTAATTCACAATATCCATCACTCCAAACAGCTGCCGTCACTGCTCTTCCTTCCTTATCTATTCTAAGAACTTTCTCTGGTGTAGGAGGCAGGACTCTCTCGGACCACGGCGGCGACACCATTAATAGAAGCGCTTTCTGATCAGTTATCTGTTCCACGCAATTGAGAACTAGAGGCAGCTGTATCTCTCCCTACTAAGAAGTCGCTGGGTGTGATTAAGAGCCGTTTGTTAACTCGATGGCACTGTGTGTTTCATCGAAGAACTGATGGCATTTTACTCTGCCTGTAACTGAAAGAGAGTTATTTATTGCGGATTGAGCACGCGCATGCACACAGATAGAAAGGTAAAAGCCTAGTTCTAATTATGAGCGATTGGTGATGATGATTATTAATATTGGAACTATGCCCCCTCTATGACTCATGGTATGGTTAGCCTGACAGGGTCATGCAAAGTTCCTTTCTGCACCCCCCCCCAACACCTTAATATAAATATATATACACATGTATACACTCGTGACACCTTCATAAATTTCAACAGGAAACCCACGTACACAGCAGGCTAAGGCACGTCGCTAAGAATTTATAGGTAGAGCTGCTGGTATGTCGATCGACGGAGAATAAAGTACTTACAACATGATTCGAGTTGAATAAATTAGTGCCCATGTCACTGGGCTCATAATTAATGTATATTTATATTAAAAACAAAAATCCTCCAGTTCCAGGTATTTTGAAATTGGTCCTTATGGATACCGCTGGATGAAGGGAGAAAAAGATAGGGGTGACGTGTGTGTGAAGGAGTGGGAGGGCGGCGGTGTATTATAATACTTACTAAGATTCCGGGGTTATTTCAGAAAAGGACCAACTCATAGCGTAGTGGGAATAGGGATGTATGCGCTAGCTGTTGGGAAAAAGTCTATAGCCTGCAAGTATACTATTTTAATATACTGCGGGACGTATCTTTTTGTTTAATCAATGTGGTTTGCTGGTTAATTTCTGCACCCCAAAACCAAACTCCGTCTCGCAGACATCTTCTGTTATTTAATAAAGAACTACGAGTTGCATCCGCAGTGGAAGACATTAGTGTCACACAAGTTGTGCTTTTCAGTCTGCACTGTCATTATTATTATTATTATTATTATTATTATTATTATTATTATTATTATTATTATTATTATCGCCGTACTCCTAGCCTTTTCCATTCAATCATTGCCAAGTGCTTCTTTCCTCTCCATAGATTTTATTGAATGTATTTGTATTCAGAACTTGAGCTATTAATTACAAATCAATTACCAATAAACACAAACAAAACAAAAGCAATAAAACAAACAAACAAATAAATAAATAAAGCTGTAATGATCTTCGACGGGTGGAAACCTTTTAAGTCCTATGAACTGCCTTGTAAAATTCATATAAAAGATTCGCAAGCTTCATAACAAGCTTTCCGCTGTATGACTTCCAACGTTTATAGGGGTGTCTGTTAAAGTTGTTCCTATGAGGTGTGCGGGAGTACATTATTTGAAATATACGCTCTTTAAATAACCTTATAGAAGATCGTCCCGTTTTTACAGAGCCAATACCTTCAACCCGCTGACCCCGTTACTGTAAATATGAGTGGATAGAGATTGTGAGCATCCGTCTCTTCTTAAAACAAGCCCGTAAACGAGAGCATCACAGCTTTATGTGACATTGAATTCAAACGTAATTTGCACGAAAATAAAATGTCATATGCGCCTGGGCCCCCTCCAACAAAGTAAATACTATTAGTTAGGTGGAGCTAAAGTATATAAAATATTTTTTGTGCGCTATTAAAGACATTAAGTGCGACTAGGGACAATTATATATAGTAATGCACTTGAAAATAATGTATATATATATAAAAAGACGTTTGCGTGCCAACAGAGATCGCAAAAAATCTGAAAAACAGGGATAGATTCTCTATTTTTAATAAAACGTTTTATAGTATTTTAAAAAGCGTATAAAACCGTAATACAGAAGTTAATGTTTTGTTTTGTCTGAAACGGACCTGGTGGGTGGCACCTTCTGTAGCGCAAGTTGGCCCCCTCACGTGACCCGAAGGTGACCAATCAGGCGCACCTCTTGGTTTAACTATGTTAAATGTCAGATTGCAATAAACTAGAAGCTGTTGGTCGGGCCCGCGGAAATGGGCGAGCATAATCTTCTTAATCCCGGGTTTGTGGGACCTTTGGTAAACATCCACACGGGAGACACCTTCTATTTCCCTAATTTTAGAGCATCCGGGGGACAGCTGGCGGGTCTACCGTCTCTCTCCTATCCGAGAAGGGACAATGTTTGCTCCCTCCCCTGGAACCCCTCGGAGCCGTGCAATGGATACCCTCAATCCTACCTTAGCAGCCCCATGTCCATTAACCCTTCCTTCAACCGTGGCTGCGATATAACCCGGCCGGAGGAAGGCAAATGTTACTACAGCAACAGTGGTGGCGGTGGCGGCGGCGTCAGGGAGTCTTGCTCGGAGAATGGGAGCCTTAAAAGAGAGGACAGGGTGAGAGACAGTACTTCCATAGCGTCCGAACACGGGCTGCACAACGGTATGGGCAGCGGCGGCGGTACCTTCTCCAAATATGACTATGGAGTCGAGCCGCTGACCCAAGACCCGCCGTCCTGTCAGTCTCTCGAATCCGACTCCAGCTCCTCGCTGCTCAACGAGGGAGGCAAGACCCCGGCCAGCGACCCCCAGACACTGGCATCGCCGGGAAACCACGCAGCCAGCATGGCCACCGGTGGGGGTGAGTGTCCTGCGTGCACGCACGTTTTCCGTTAATGCTATTTATTGCTGGGGTTTGATTACCGTTGTATTTATTTTTGGAAGGCATACACTGGCTTTTGTCTCGCTGGGATGTATTTGTTGATATGTTGCCACAACTGTGCGCTGCGACTCTCAGATAAAACTGGGGCTTGCATAGTTGACAAGCTCCGCTAGGGGTAGCACTTAAAAAGATCAACATTTGCAGCCGATTGCACTGGAGCCTTTTAAACAACCAGTAAACAGTAACAAGACTATTAAAATAATTAATATTACCGTGGAATAGCTACACTTCTTTACAAAACTGTATCTGGGATTGCCCAGCAAATATTTATTTCCATTTGGCTGAAGGTATGCTTTTACCGGCCGCCGCTTTAGAAAATAACTCAATGGAGGCTATACTGACTGTGTAGCATATCATCCAAATTACAGCGAGATTATTTAAAGGTACGCTCCGTTGTGGATGATTACACCTGAGAGGGTAGTTTTTTTTTTCTTTTAATGACTCGTAAACAGAATTAATATCGTTCGTTGTTCCCCAACCAAGCCTGTTAATATGGTTCGAAAACGGCAAATAATTCGGAGGTATTTGCAAGCGAGACTTCATTATCACGTTAATGCTAGCTTTAACTGCAACAGTAAAACTTCATTTGACACGGTCTCCTGTAAATTATAGTCCTTAGATTCTGTAACTGTGAAGGAAGCTGCGATCTCGGGGAGTTACCAATTAGCCAGCACTGTAGCCAGGCTTTTCTCAGTTTCTTCCTTGGTTTTGATTGATGTTTTAATAAACAGTTCAGTTGTATTGTCGTAGTTTGGAATAATATTCCCCAAATCCACTATTCCATCGTCGTGTGTCTGTATAACACATCATTATATTGTTTATTTATTTGTAAAATTAATATTCATATATGAAAAAATACCAAGAGCAATAGCATAAATGTGTCAACTCAAGAACTCAAAGCTTGTATTTGACTTGATGATTCAACCACATCTGTCTGAATTTTATAACCATTGAAAGAGATACTCACAGATATAGACATTATTTAAAAATATATATATAATTCTGTTGTGCCTGAATTGTAATTCAGGCTCAACATAATTTAATATTTAATACAAAATACTGTCTACATAAGTATTTCACAGGGTACACAAATACAAATTATATATATATATATATGTGTGTGTGTGTGTGTGTGTGTGTGTGTGTGTATAATTGTGTGTGTATTATTAAATGTACTATATTTAAATATATGTATATGTAGTGTGTGTGTGAATATATATATCTTACTCAATTATATATGTGTGTGTGTTTACTTTCATTTGCAGAAGTGAGAATAGTTATTTATGAATTTTACATTTCGATGAAAGCATGATCGGACACCGCCTCGGATCCCACAGCAGGAGAATGGCGTGATTGTGTCTGGTATCAAGTAACAATCTGTGCTCTCTCCCTCCAGGCGCCCCGTGGTACCCGATGCACACCCGGACGCGCAAGAAACGTAAACCCTACTCCAAGCTGCAGCTCGCCGAGCTGGAAGGGGAGTTCATGC
>NC_089856.1:12650000-12750000 GCF_036373705.1 Amia ocellicauda
AAAATATTATCGATCACCCACCCCTTTAGCGTGTTCTAGAGAAAATGTGTAAAATACATACCTATGAGATAGTCGGCAATAATTTATTTTATTAATAAAGCATTTTGTGCGGGTAAAATATAAATACATATATAATACATGCTAATACAACAACAAATAAGAAAATACAAATTGCAATTTAAATGAATACCCCCTGTATCATCTTTCCAGAGAAAGTAGAAATACAGTCGAATTTCCTTTATGCACCTTGCAAATGCTATCACTGACAGTATACTCGTTGTTGCTGTGTAAAGTGCACATTACTAACAACATTATGGTAGCGATTGTCCCCATGCCATTGGTTTATCGTATTGGTTCGGGAGCTGGGCGATCCATAATTCTGGTATGAAAAATTATTACGTCTTAACATGTCTCACTGTAACTTTATGGTTAATGACAAAATCATATAACTCGCACTCCTAAGTGTTCCTTGAGCCATCTTAAAAGCTAACCCTTCAAAGTGTATTTATGGAACCGGCGCAGGCCGCTTATCTCGCCATCCTCCGTCTGATGTTAATTTGATTGTGTATATTCTCGATCCGTGTGTATAGCCTTTCACAATGTCATAAAAAGCGCCAACAATAAAAGAAACACACACACACAAATTTGCGAGATTTGCTTGTGCCCAACTTGCAAATGAAAAGTGAAAGAATTCGAACAAATTTAAAAATTGCTTTTAACCTATCACAAGTATATTACTTATCGTTAATTTTACTTTATAGTTAAAGCAAATACAATGTATGATATATGAAAATTTTACTCAGTCTGATGAGAAAATTACAGATCTCGTTTTTCCTACTTGTTTAAGGCATTAAAATGAAATGAAAATGCTGTCTTAAGAAAAGAGCCATAGGTCAGACCCTGACATAGACATGTAGGCTACATGTGTATGTGCGTGAGTAACTGACTGACGGAATTGTTGAGTGAAACGATGGTGCCAGTGGATGGAATCTGAATTTTGGTCCTTATTTCTGTTGGAGCCATCTTAGTGAATGTACGATTGTACTTAAATACGATTATACATTTAGAGGCTTCGGGGTTTTATTTGGTGGTGGTGGGGGGGGGGGGTTGTATAGTTGTATTGAAGAACAAGTGGAGTTGTGTCTGTGGCGGACGGAAGTAAACTTTCCTTCTGCAGGCGGAAGGGGCTAAACCGACACGTTATATCCTTGCGCAGTGTAAACAGGCCTCTTGTAAACTGAGAGGAGAGGGGCTCACCACAAAAACTTGAGCCATGTCGAAGCATAGGTTTGCGCCGGTCCTGGAACTAGATAGAGACTATTTAAGGTGGCACTATCAGTCCACAAGTTCATGCACTTTCTAGATAAGAAAGTCTGGATAAGATTCTGTTACAACTACTGGACAGCTCAGGTCGTTGGTAGCCTTTACGTTACTACAGTAAAAATAAGATGTTGTGTATTGGAGTTTGGTGAATCCCAGCAACGAGTGTGATCGCCTCAAAAAGAAAAGGCCGAGTTGTGATTGATCATTCAGGTCAGGATCAGCTTCGTCCGCAACGACAATAAAAACGATATATTGTTATGCAGGGTTATTTTCAGCGAATTATAACAAATGGGGCAAAACAATGGGCAAAACAGCTCTGGTGTTCAAACCGTTAAAAAATGACCCTCCCCCCGGCTGGGATTTATTTTATTGTTCTGGTGCTGAAGCTAACCCGATGGTATATCTTGATGTTTTAACACCTATTAGACCCCCAGAAACGCAGGACTAGTAGTTACAAGTCTCTCGCCTCGACACCCGTCTTAATAGAAACGGAAAAGTGAGAATAAATCAACGCAAAGTGCTGCGGATGCGCCCGCTGAAATATTCCAAACGTATGCATTTTAGATAGGTATCGGGCCGTAGGCTTTCATCGCCCCAAACTCTGATAGATGGGCTCCAGAATGGGCAGTGATGGCCTGTAAGTGCGAGGTAACAGTAATCTGGTTATATGTAGGAGGCTGTCTTTATGGGCGCATGAGCATTCCCCACACGAAACGGATATAAATACACAAACACAAACGTGACTGCGACGTGACTTCCCCCTATTATAGAAACCAGGGGGAGAAATTTATAGGTGCTGGATATTCTAGGTACTCAGTTGAAAATAATTATATATATATATATATATATATATATATATATATATATATATATATATATATATATATATATATAATGCTAAACAGCATACATGTAATACATATACATCCTTCAATAGGAATCCCACATCCTCTTCAGTTTAATTTTACAACTAATAAACACAAATATTACAGACCTCTGTGTGTGTGTGAGTGGGTGAGTGTGTGAGAGAGAGTGTGTGTGTCTGTATGTGAGTATATGCTGTCTATATCTTAGAGCATCTTTCCATTAGTCACGACTTCTATGTTCTTTTCCAAGACCCAGTTTGGCACTGACCACGTGAGCCAGTTCAGTTTCGAGTCGTATGGCTTTCCGATACCTTTATTATTTTAATTACAAGATGTCAGACACAATGTAATCTTTCTGAAGTAGTAACCCAGCTAACACACAAACACAAGTTGTTGTGGCAACATTGTGTAATGACAGGGAGTGGTGCATATTCTCAGTATAATACACAATATCGCTTAATGTGAGGAAGTCCTTGTCCTTAAGAATCACGCACAGCAATGCCCTTGCAAATGTCGAAAACAACACTGAACTGAACAGACTGATCGGAAAAGTTGTGTTGAAATCAAACAACAAGCACATATTGTACATTTCTATATTGCATATATACATTTGCAGATATACCTTTCTGGATTTAAGCACAACTGCAAAGTAAACCCAATGGGATTTCACGCGGACAATACGTTGCAGGATGCCCACATGTTTCACATCCTCGACTGACACATTGATTTCTGAACTATGTCAGAAAAATATATTATGAATTCATTTATTTTTTCTTCTTCTTGTAAATGTGTTACAAAGAAATTTATAACAGACCAAAATTAAAGAAAAAGAAAACACGTCATCTTGTAAAAATAAACCTTATTGGTTTATTGTGTAGTCCTTGTTTGAACACATTCTTCTGTTTTGAACAACAAAATAAATGCTCTGCACGTAACCATCGTATAACTTAATTCACGTAACAATTGTGAAATATCCAATGCCATTGCTTTGAATACAGTTTTCGTACTTTTCTTAATAAAACGTAGAAATTAAAAGGTTAAAGAACCCAGTGCCGATCATGCATACATGCATACATAAACACTTCGTGTCCTTATTGACATACAACATGAAAACTAAACATCGATTTTAAAAGTTACATTCTACTTGACAAGAGTTAACACAATTCGTCAACTATAACAAAGGCATCATGTTTGTATGTGGGTGTGTTTGCTTTGCTTTCACGTTTGTGTGAGAAAAATGGCTCCTGCATAAAATGTTTTAAACGTAATCGATTTTCTTTTGGGGATAACAGATATTATTATTATTATTATTATTATTATTATTATTATTATTATTATTATTATTATTATTATTATAACCCTAACCCTAACAATAATAATATCGTGATGCCCGTCGAGGTTTAAAGCGCCACTCTGTATTAATTATATGCGTCTTTAGGCCTAATTGAAGCTTCGATACACGAATGATTGATTGACTGCTTTTCCGCATTTGTAAAGCTGTATTTTCCCTTTCCCCGACTGAAGTAACGTTTCCACGTTTGCTCTGCTTTTTCAAGAATACCTCTTATGTACGTTAGCGTGTATCGGTATCTTAATCTTCCATATCTTTGTGTATCTTATTGTTTGAGGGTGACCTTGCACACACGCCTATGTAGCACCGTGTAAAAGTACAAAACAACTGAAGTGTCCGTAAACCTAGTGAAGCTGAACACTTTTTGGCTTCCTGAAATATGTGGTCAAAAACGGTGGCAGAACGCTGAAACCACAGATCCCCCCTCTTGTAGAATGTATTTTTAGAGAGCCTCAATGCCCCATTGTAAGGGTTAGTTGTGGGTTTATTTGTCTGGGTTTACATCGCACGCACACACACACACACACACGCTTAGAGTAAACGCTGATTTCATATGTTTTCTTTTGTAGGTTGCGTTAGTTCAAATGAATACTAATTACATAATTGCGTCTGTGTTTTATCTTATTTTATTTGGTTGAGGGAAAGAGAGAAGGTGTGTGTGTATGTCTGCTTGGTGGGGTGTTGGGGGGGCATCCCAGCCGTCCAACAATGGAAGTTAAGGCCCTGAGTGTTTTTGACTTTGAGACTTGGCTTGTTGTCTCCTCAGCTCAAAGGTCAGGACTCCGCGTCGTGCACTTCACACAGAACTTGCCTGTCATGCGGTCTGGCGGGCCGGAGGGTCGGGAGTGTGAGGCCACCCCGCGGCCGGCCGGGAGTTTGCGGGCACAGGGGTGTGTGTGTGTGTTTGTGGGCGGGGGGTTGTCTCCATAGCATTGGAGAAAGCTGCGTGTACCCTTGAACTAGGCTGCGGCATTCGCTTTTGTGCTCGTTTGTTTGTTTCTATTGAATAGAAAAGAAATAAACCAACGACCAAAAGAAAGAAGAAATAAAGAAGGAAAAAAAAAGAAAAGAAAAGGCACTCATTTTGAAATAGTTAAATCTCCTATAAGGCTTCGGGAGCTTATTTATTTTTGTTTCATACTTTTATCCGTGCATAGGTTTATATTTGTAATGTTTTTGTGTTTTCTTAAAGTCAGACAATATCAACTGAATTATAGAATCATAATTGTTCTCAAATGTATATTAAGAGTATAATTAATTAATTATGGCATTGTAATTATACTAATATTAATGATTATTATTAATAATATTCTGCATATATGATATCTGGATAGATATGCTGACATTCTCATTAAGAAATGATAATTAAACTATCAAAAATATCATGTTTTGAAGGCTTCCAAACCTGCCATACCACTGTTATATTAACATAAGTATACCTTATGAAGAAGCAAGGAAAAAAGGCCGATGCTGTTATTTTCACACACGTTTGTGGTGTTTCCGTGCAGTTACACAATATGTGATCCACGCTCTGTTTTTTGTTTTGTTTTGTGTTTTTTGCAAGCAGTCTGACCTTTTAGAGGGAACTGTAAAATGTGCGATGCTGTTAAGCGTACATATTGTAGATTGATTTAACAAATATATAAATCAATACTGTTTAATTCGGTGAGTTGCAGGGAGGAATAAGTACAGTACAACCCACAGCACAGACAGCAAATAAGGTGGAGAAGTGTAGAAACATAGGAAAGCGCTTAGCAGGGGCACTAACAGTAGCGCTTTTTTAGTAGTTGATTTTTGTCACCGGGATATTTTATGTCTTTGGCTGAATGAAGCAGGAGAACTTGTTTGCACAGCTTTACACCTGCGTTTTACAGGCTTTTTTCTGGTGTATAATTAGTAACCTATAGGCTGCAAAAATTGAGCTACAGGATTCCCTCTTAGCAGTATTGCAAATATGTTCTGGATTGCGCTATGAAAAATGGATCTGATTTAGATTGACTTTAACAAAACTGGAACGACTTCTATCACTGGTGTCAATTTTACATTATTTGTGTATTTATACTTATTAACGCACAACGCAACCTTAGGGAAATGTATCCATGTGCTAATACTCCCTGGATTAAGTATATGTTTATATATACTCAAGTACTTTCACATGGTATGCTGGTATGCATCTATTATACTGTCATACAGTACTTGTGTAAACTTCAGTATTTGTGTATTTAAATATTCCTTACTTTCTATGTTTAGTGGTTTGCTTGATTTGCGTTTTTTCCGCAATCTATTGCCTTGCCTTGCTTCTGTTGCTGCTAATGGTTCCAAACGTTCCCCCTGTATCGTATTTTAGGACACCCCGTCGTCATCTCTGTTTTATACGTTGTGGTATAAAAAATAATCTCCCCCGCTCTATTTTTTTGGATAAAAAGGCGAGCGCTACACGTGTATGCAATGCGCGTCGTTGGATCGAGCTGGAATCCGGCCAGACTAAACACACTGGAATGTAAACACTGATATCCCCATTAGAACAGGCAGAAAAGCACACTCCGAGGACTCTTTATATTTTATCATTCTCCAGCCTGATTTATCTTTATCTTTAAGTCGTTATAATAGTTTCACACACACACACACACATATATATATATATATATATATATATATATATATATATATATATATATATATATATATATATATATATATATATATATACAAATATGTTTGGAATACGGAAAGTCGATTTGGGAATGTATAGTAGGAGCAGGTCTGCGTGATGTTCTTGGATGGTTGTGTATTTGTGTTTTCCTTAATGTGTTTTTGCAGTTGTGTTGTTTGCCAAAGCCAAATAAAATGTAAAGCACTGATCTTACAAATTATCCGATTCATAAAACCATTTTTTGATGTTAGTCGTATAGGTATATATGTTAAAGTTGGGATATTAGCTCATCTCCGTCGCCGAACATTACATAGACCTTTACATACCGTCATATAAGAAACACAATTTCAAGTCACACTATTTTTTATTATACTAATAACAACAACAACAATACTACTACTACTACTACTACTACTACTACTACTACTACTACTAATAATAATAATAATAATAATAATAATAATAATAATAATAATAACCTTTCTAGTATTTCCACGGAGGGTTGCATATTAAGTTGTACTGGCAGTAGTATAATAGACGTGGAGGCTAATATTTCACTCATTCGGTTAATTGCTTCGTGCGTCTATATAATTTCCGTTTCATGAATGTCTTTTGTCGTTGTTGTTGATGACATACTGATGTCATTCTCTGCTGAAAATATGCAATAACGCCAAAAAAAACGATTCTATGTCATGGTGATGGGGAAAGGAAACACACACAAAATCAATAACAGCTTATTCAATCGAGGACGAGATTTGTGTCGTCAAATCGTATGGTTTGATTGAAAACGTGTAGAATTACCTGGTGGATATAAATATTTCCAATTGGGCTTCTACAGTAAATGTTGTCAAGACGACGAAGAAGGCAGTCAGATTAATGATAGTGTACAATAGGTTTTTTTTCCTCGTTTTTTCTTGACATTCTTGCAGCAGCGTTATTGTGAAACCTTTAAACAAGGGGAACCTGATAGCTATATATAGACATACATGCATACATGCATGGCCCACATGTGTTTGAGTGGATGTTTCTGTGAGATAGAAATGGAATACAGTCTCATATTCTGAATTCATTGATTTGCTTTTCAAATGGACGCAGTTCCACGTGTGTTTCCGACGCCTGCATCTCAGCCGGGGTTGATGCTAGCCATTGCAGGGGTTCCGTTTGGCTCAGACACCGCTATAAAGCGATCTCCAGGTCATTCCGAGACCAGACAGGCTCTGTCATGTATCACCTGGGTTTATTACCTCCTAACGTGTGTGTGTCTGTGTCTGTGTCTGTCTCTCTTTCTGTTTATTTTATGAACACTTTACGACATTAAAAGCAATGGATGCAGAACAATATATTTATTTTGCCTAAGTACATGATCCAAAAATCAATAAATCGTATAATTGTCTTGCCTTTCTCTCTCTTTCAATTATTTCTTTCACCCATTCTCTCTCTCTCTCTCTCTCTCTCTCTCTCTCTCTCTCTCTCTCTCTCTCTCTCTCTCTCTCCTCTCTCTCTCTCGTAGGCTTTTTGCAGCTTCCTTTTCTTTTGGTGCAAATATCCCCCAGTGTTTACAACTGTCTGTGTGGGCGGGAGGGCCATACAAATTGAAGGTCAAGTTAGAGCGCACCTTATATGGTTTCCCAGTATCCACCATTATGATTGTTTTGGACGACAACGAGGAAGGACTTAGGCGATAGAGAGAGAGGGGACGAAAAAAAAGACGGACACAAAGCAAAACAACAACAGCAACAACAACAACAAAAAGCTATTTATGATAAGTCACTATGTCGTCTGTTGTTTTATTTGGAAGATAAAAATGAAATGAAGAGGGTGAGCGAGAGAGACTTGCAACTTTGGTGGTATGCAGGGAAAGAGGATCGTGGCGGGAGAGAGGCGATTGTTTTCGAGGGATGAGAATAGATGATTTATCAAAACCAGTGCGATAGAGCAACTTGACATCAAACGCTATAGCGCCTGCGCTAGGTCTAAAAGCGACAGTGTCTGATTCGAAAAGGAAATTAAACGTCATAAACGCAGCCTCAATTAGGCCTAATGTTTAAGCTGCGACCGAATCCTCTAGGAAACAAGACAGGATATTTGGTAAGAGAGACCAGATACTATTTCCTACCTCGTAAATCTATTTAACATCGAGATACCTAACAAACACTCGCAAACTAAACTCAATTAGACATTTTTTTTCAAAGAACTACCGAGTCGAGGTCTGATTAAGCACGATTATAGGACCAGTATTGTATATGTAAGTCAGGTTTAATAGGCAGCGATACAAAGGCGAGGGAGAGTATGATATGTTGATCTACACGTCATAGCATAGGGAAGAATGCCAGTTTAATTATTCATTCATTCATTCTATATCATCCTCTCAGCCATTATTACAAAATACATTTTGCTTAGCTGTCAGAGAGAACGCATTTTATGTCACACTTGTGTTGCCTTAGATTCTGGTTGAATGTGAGAAGTTGAACAGAACTTGAAAGTCTCGTTTGTTGTGTGTCTGTTTGAATGTACAGTAATATACCTACACAAATACTAAATACTCCTAGATTGGTCAGTGGGCTAGGTGGGTTTCTGCATAGTGATTATATTTAGTATATTATTTGTGTAGCTGATATATATATATATATATATATATATATATATATATATATATATATATATATGTGTATGTATGTATGCATGTTTGGATGTATTTGCATATGTTTTTGTAGAAATAAGTACATTGCTTTGATTGTTCGTATTACTATCATTAAAATCCACAGTAAACAACAATCATTTTATTTGTTAACGAGAAAATGTGTTTAATGGCGTTAACGTACAAACTGCCAGGTTCAATACCATATGTTATTATCAGCTCTGTTTATGAGTCTATGTAGGCATCCATATGTACAATTATTATTATTATTATTGTATTGTATTTGTCGTTGTTATTTATTATGCGTGTATATATATGTGTGTGTGTGTGTGTGTGTGTGTGTGTGTGTGTGTGTGTGTGTAATAGATGAATGCAGGTGTTGGTGTTTTATAGTTTTCACATTAAACTTTCAAAAACATCACCAAAGTTTTGTGTGCCAAGCGTACTGCGAGTTGTTTACAATACTCAGAACCGTGTTTATGTTCTATTCCTGAACATTTGCATTTCAATTGGACTATTTTATATTGTGTAACGTTGACTGGTGTTTCTATATAAACCTAGGGGCAAAACGACATAGATGAACGTCCCAGCGAGTTTACTTAATTAATTGAAAGTAGGCCTGTATAATGTATTACAGTGGTTAATACACGAACAGCTGTATAAGACCAGATTTAGTTAAGCAGATTTTGTAGTGAAACGTAATTGAAGGAATACAACATAAGTATTATAAACAAATCATAATGCGTACTTGTTCTTTTGGACATAATTGGACGTCATTAAGGACAACACTTTGTGTTACTTTAGCACAAGCAAGTTGAAATATTAGGAGAAACTCAGTTTGTCTGAATATTGAGAAAGTGCATATATCTACACATTTTCGTATTCGTATTATTAAGATATAGCTAGTGTGTATAATGTCATTCAAAACATATTGAGAAGCGTGTCATATTGGTTATAGACCTACACACCATTGCAGGATGTGGGTTGTGCAGCCCCCACAAACGCAGGCTGGCCGACACTGTTTTCTGTATATGAACGGCACCTCTGTGTTTGTGTGATACGTAGTTAAAATATTTTACATAAACCTTTGAGTGCCAGGGACATTGTAGTGATTGTAGTGTGTTTGTTGTGTGCTGCACGGGACTAAATGCCCTTAATTCGTGGTTGCATTAACAGTGTAAGGAACTGCTTTAAGTTGTCTTTGAATTCTGCTGTATAGTATAATAATCAAACGTATATACACTGCTGCATTCTGGACTGAAAGTGTTTCGTCTGTGCCTGCGACAAGTTTGAATGTGTGAGTTTGTGTGTATCTTTTTATATTTATAAGTAAAAGATGTTATACTATTTAATCACAGCGTCTTAACGATCGTATATGGTATATTGATCCCTAGTGGTGATTTGAAAGCACAGTAAAGCAACTAAGCGAAGATGGGGGGGTTGGGTGGTGGCAAATTTTTCAAATGTTCTAATAAAGACAGGTGATTGATATGATAAATGTACCCTACAATCAATCGTGAGTTTAACGTGATCATGGCAGATCGAGGTGTATACACGATATATATTTGAGAATGTATATATATATATACATTCCAAACTTAGCTATACACACATGTTGATATAGATATTACATGGGGCGTGTTTCTGTGTTTACCCAAACAGATCCACATACACTGATGGGTTACAGAAGGTAGTTCTTATTGTAACGCAGTATCTGTGTATCCAAATAACGGTGCATTAACAGCAGATGATTAATGGAGACATTTTCGTCAGCTTGTAATTCGCACCACGTTTTCGAAATACAGCACAGCAGTAATAATACACGCACGGAAATATTACACAGACTGCAGGGCCGCGTGCGAGCACGGTTCCGGAAGCACGTCACTCCGCGGTGTCCATTTTTTTAACCGAGAGTTCAGAGTGGAAAATAATAATCATACATAAATTCAATAGTGTTGAACAAATCTTAACTATGTCTGACATTTTATGTAATCATGTCAAATCATGCAATATATTCGTCTGCTTGTTTGTGTTTGAAAGTAATTATTTTTATGAGTAGTAGTAGTAATAGTACTAATTGTATAATTATATATTATATATAATATATCATGAAATATAACACTGAATTAGAAATATATATATATATATATATATATATATATATATATATATATATATATATATATATATATATATTCGCGAAATAATGCGTACTCAACATATATAGTAACTAGGGGAAGTTACACTATGTTCTCTCTGGGTCTGGATTTTAGGATTTAATATTAATTGTCTTCCTGCATCAGCAGATCAATTATTAAACGTTGCACCAGTCGACTTACGGGTGATTCTCCACATTTATTTGTGATTCCTGTCAGGGTCAATATGATTTTCGTATTCAATGTAAAAAAACTGAAGATTTAATTGTGTTTATCTTTATTATTTCTTTATATTCATTTTTATTATACTGATGCAGACCGCGTGTTTAGAGAACCAACACCAACAGCACAACAACATCATCATCATCATCATCATCAATAACAACAACAACAACAACAACAACAATAATAATAATAATAATAATAATAATAATAATAATAATAAGGATAATAATAATAATAATAATATTTCACATACTCCTTCATTGAGCATGATAAGTACAGATTTAATGGTTGAAATATTAAAAAACATTGATATATTACTAATTAACGGATTCATGTATTTTTTTTTATACAAAGTAAAACTACATACACACATTACACAGTTAAATACATTGAACCTAAGGAAAAATGTAATTCTCTTTCTTACCGGTTTCCATATTTCTACAAATAATAAGAAACAATGCGATTTGCGTTTAAACCTGCTCTTCTGTCGGTGTCCTGGCCTGAACCTGTACCGGTATGTGGCTACATCCCTCTTTATTTTGTAGGAAATTATTACACTGTGATCCCCCCCACACACACACATTTTCACCAAAAAAACACATGATTCTGTGTCTGATGTTTGAACGAAACTCGTTCTGCTTGAGACTATTTCTGATTGGTGGAATTACATATAATATTACATTGTTTTATATGAATAAGCTACATTGATAATGTTACATTGTAAGTAGATTCTCAGAGCTGTCTTCCTAAAACTGTCTTAATTTACAATTAGTCAAAGACACATGAATATCTTTATTGTGAGAGTTTGGAAATATATCTATCTGTTTTTCAGTGTTGTGTTTGTTTGTTTGCTTGCTTGTCTTCACCGAACAGTGATGTCCCCGTTTGAACGTGCCTTTAACCTATATACAAGAGATAGAAATATAACATTGTAAACATATCTACTAATGCAAATTTAAATAGATGTGAAGTAGGATTTGAATAGAGGAGATAGCGACATTTATTGTGGTTTAGATCTCATTTTGATTCCCATGCTTCTACATTTCATTGTGGACACGGTGAATTTAAGTGGTGTAAAGATGTCAGCAGATTCACTCTGCAGACAACGACTTTGCAGAGACGATAAAGTCTCTTTTTATACAATTACAAATACAAATAAAATCCCTCTGCAAACTCAATTTTTTGCTTCGGGTTTAGGATCTAAAATTGAGTAAATATTTTATTACGATGGACAGTATTGTCTCTTATATAAGCGTCTGCGCACACATGTAATGTGTCGTGTCTTTGTTTGGAATACAGAACATAATCTGTTTCACTATGTTTCGTTAATATTTCCCTTAAGTGTTTGGCAACATAGTGAAGAACATTGCTTGGGAGTTTGCAAGAGAATGTGCACTTTTCTACACATACTTTTGCATAGTCTATAAGATTTATAAAGTAACCTACACCAAACTCTCGGGGACAGCTGCACGTCTATAGTTATGCAATAAAGTTCTTCACTTACGGTCGCGTAACAAGTATTAATTCTCCCAAAGGGGTGGAATATATTTTTAAAGGGTGATTTGTTAATTTTTCCTCCATCTCTAAATCATGTATAAAATGTCCCAAAAATGTTTGATATAAATTATGATCTGACATGTCTGTAAGTGTGTGTGCTAGGAGGTCTGTATGTGTATGTTTGTATGAATGAATGACGGTTTAAATTAAACAAAGTAGTGGGTGGTAAAAACGTGGTGCACAGATACAGCAGAAGTGTGTGGTTTTATCCATCGCACATGAATCAGGGACTATTGTGGAGCTGCTGCTGTTTTGGTGCGGTAAGAGGCTACATTAATTGCAATAATAAAAATCTATAGCGCGAATGAAGCAAACAGTTTACAAATTCTGGTAACCCGCAACGCTTAACAGAGAGAAACTGTAGGCACTCTTGTCTCGAGAAATTAAACCACGTTGGGCTCTGATCTTATTTTAAACGTGACAGCTGTCGTGATTGAGAAACGGTATAACTTTCAACAAAAAAGGTTGATTTTACAAGCGCGCAATGAACGCGGCAACTGTGTGCTTCTTGTAATAAGGCCTGTGTTCTGTCGAGGCTGGCCTAACCACAAGAGCATCATAAAAACACAGGTAATTAAAAAAGATGATTCTGTCATATGCCTTTCCAGGTTGGGTTCCAGTTCTGGTTCCAATACAGAAAATTCTGCCAAACTTGCCACTCTCAGAAACGAATTACTGCACTTGATGTGAAGATTATGCTATATTGCATTAGAGCATCCCCCCCCCCCCTCACCCCACCTATGCAGGCGCTCACACCTGTCCTCCTGTTCAACAACAGCGTACAACTTGATTTGTACATGCTTGTGGTTTTTCAAAAGTGTACGTGCCTACCGAGGTTTGTTGATGACACAGTTGTTTTGGGTACACTTTACAAGATGTTCTTTAACGTTCTGTTACTGTTATTATTAATATTTTTATATATCTGAGAATCTATTGTAAATGTAAATTGTCCTTGGCAAGGGAATCTGCAAATAAATAAATATACAATACTAATGTAAATCTGTTTCTATATATCATGGTTTTTCCATCTATCTCTCTCTCTCTATCTATCTATTTATCTTTTCCTTTCTGGTTCCCAGGTCTCCTCAAATCTAAGTCTTGTTGAAAACTGAAGTTTTCAGACCACTGTTCAAAACAAAAAGGATTTTTTAAGGCTTCTCAATGTCAACATCTCAGCACTTTATCTTACTGCTGTTTCCACTTTATGGACGTCGCACGGCTAGGTGCAGCGCTTTAGACCTCAGTAAAACCAAGGGCCTTTTTTGTTGTTGCTTGAAACTGTTCACAGCTCATACAACCGAATTTAATAGCCTGGCCTACATCCAATTAAATTTATCCGGGCCATAAGGGGACAATAATATTATCCCACACACTTCCCACGTCGAGTCGTGGTTCCAACCCGATTTGGTTTGGAACTGCGCAGGATGTACCTGAAACAAGTTTTCTCCCGAGATCAATTTCTATTTACTTCTATTTTGGTTTTCATGGGATCGATAAACTCCTTAAGAATTTGTTTTATTTGGTTGCCTAACCAGTCTGAAATTCTTGAAGTTTTACTATTGTAATTATAGCATGGGGTAGCAATGCGTTTGTAAGATTCCTCAGACAGAACAGTCGTAAAGTCCTAGCGAGGCTGCGCCCAACACTGTTGTTTGCAAGCAGAGAATTGCAAATATTTACAACACCGTTTTCCTGCGCAAATCTCTGAACACACACAAAGCCTATCAGATCTCTGCAACATATGGGTATAGATATCCCAATGCATATATTTATTAACATCACCAAAGTTCACCAACATCTAAATCGGCTGATCCAACAACGGTAAAGAATAGAAAGAAGAGCGTAATTTGACATTTATGTGAAATGTGAAAACAGCTTTTTGAAAATACATAAATAAACAAACAAACAAACAGTCAGTCTTATCCGAGGAATAACTATATCCAGGAAAAGATAAAATATATATGTATGTACATAAATATACATCAATATGTAAACTTTAAAGTTGATGATGATGTCGTTATTATTATTGTTGTTGTTTTACAATATGACATTGTTTTCAGACAGACGTGTTTTTCTCTCTTTTCAGCCGGTGTGCTTACACATGCCCTATAGGGAACTACAGTTTGGATTAGACAACAGCAAGCCGCAGCGCAGTGATATGAGATACAGCGGATTGAGAGAGGAATGTGTACAATTAGCGTCAGGATGCCAGGGCTTTATTTATATTTGTATATTTTAATTGTGTGGTTGGGACAAAGGCCATTCCTCAAAGCTAGATGGTTTACAGTGGTCATGTGTTTGTACAAGCGCTCTTATTAGGGTGTATTTTACTGTCAGATTCACCGGGCGCTTTCCAGAACAGGATAAAGTTTTATTTTTATTTGTTTATTAGTCCTACTGCTCTCCAGGTACACTTTATGTTCATGCTGACATTCAATCTAATCCTTTCCCAATGTGACAGGGAAATATACAGACGCCATTAAATATAACCCTTATTTACAGTACCACTTCCAATGAATATGGAATACTCTTATATATATATATATATATATATATATATATATATATATATATATATATATATATATATATAGTGGTGGAGAGGAAGAATTGTCTTTCCACGTTAAAAGGGGATTACTACAGCGCTACAGTGCGTTTGGCGTCATTTAAATTACATTAATGATCGTCATTCGCAATGCAGAGAAACCGCACACCAAATATATTGGTAAGAAATCAGGCTGCAGTTCTTCGGGAATGATTCTCTCTATGAAGCGTGGCCCAATTAACAGAAATTATGTCACGCTTATGAATGGCTCACTGCCTTCCGTGTTTCTTTGTTAATTGTTTTTTTTCTTCTCCCTTTTTCTATTTTGACTTATACCAGAAGCACTCAGATTGAATACAGAAATTTAACTAAAATCCATCGGCGCTGTTGGGTGTACGAGCGAGGGAAACTGTGTCTTTACAGGAACACTGATGATCACAATGCTTGCTCTAATGTATACGTACCATTTTGTTTGTTTGTTTGTTTGTTTGTCTCCTCTGATGCTCGTTTAATTTCTCTTTCCCCCTCTTTCCTCTCCTGTTTCCCAGAGAACAAAGGAATGTGCCATCGCTGGGCCATTCGCCGTTTTATGGTAGTCAGGGAAAGGATTTTAGTGGTCAAATTCAAGTGCTGTCTGGGCAGCTGTCTGCTTTCTTTGTACTTGATTGCAGGAATCTCTCGCTTCAACCTTTTATCTGCAAAAAGAGACTTTAAACAAACTGTCCCTCGAAACGGGTGCCAATGACACATACCTCTTTGAGAAGCCCATCTCCATCCAACTGTGGACGTGTGAGCTCGGGTTTGAGCAGAATACAATACAATACATTAAAAAACATTGTCCACAAAAAATGAACAATTTTCACTAAACCGAATTATGTATGCATGTGTTTATACATATACATACATAGACACACATATGTAGAATACTCTTAAAATACTTGGAATACAACCCTGTAGTATGAAAACACTAATACTGGGATATAGAGAGGATTATGAACTTTAAAAAAACATCTTTCAGCTTATACAGCATTGCATTATGAGTACTTGGGGTTGATTTCCTGCCACATCATATTTTAATGAAGAGAGAACATGGGAAAATAATTAGCCTCATAAACAATTGCTAGTCTTATTAGTTTTACTTGGTATTAATATTGGTCTATAAAGTGCCCAGTAAAAGGTCCTCTGACAGTTTAATTAAAAGTTTGCCCCAAAGCAAAGCGAAGCGGTCGAAACCGGGTATTTCATCAACCTAGGGCCCAGGGTGTCTTTTATTTAATCCAGACCTTTTTGGAGTAAACCTCCATAGCGAGTGATTTCATATTAACATATATGCATCCTGAGTCTTGTGCACAAATCCTGCAAATTCTCCAATGTGATCGCATCTCTGCCTGCGGCGAGGTTAGGCAAATGAGTTTGTGCCGGGTTACAGGAATATACTTGTTCCATAAATATGTGTCGGTTTATTTTGTGTTGGGTTTTTTTATTCTCAAATAAATCATGCAGCAATTAATTTACCTCAATGATAAGTGTCAAACGTTGCCAACTCCAAACTTTTAATATTTTCTCCCCGCTCTCTGGCGTGTTGCGCCTGCAGTGCTTTCAGATCTACTTTAAAGAATCGTGTCTTTTTATTCAGCAGCAGGCCACTCCATGAGAAGGGGGTTTAGGCTTCTGGCGTGTGCTTGAACCTGGGGGAAATATAGGCAGCAAGGGGGGGTGAGTGGGGGTGAGTGGGGGTGAGTGGGGAGAAAACTGTTTGTGCTTTAAACATTGCGAACGTCACGAGATCATTACGAAAAATGAAAATCGGGATTTTATTGGTCCATTCCATGTAAATTCTATAGTTATATGAACAAATATTGCATGTATATCAAGAAATGTCCTTTAACAGTTTAGCTGTGTGTGTATGTATGTGTGTGTTGGGGGGGAGGGGGGGCGAGGCCATTCGTCAGTGTTGCCTCTCGTTCTGTTTGCGGTAGTGCAGGGCGAGCGGACAGGCTTTGTTCCCTGTCAGACACTACTTCGAGTTGTTCTGATCTCACTTCCAGATGTATTCCAAAGTATTCCTTTAAATTCGATCTGGAAACTTCCAGCTTAATGTTCCTTTTTAAGTGCAGACAGAACCCAGCCGCTGCAACAGAAATGGGCAATAGAAGACTGCGGATTTTCTCCTTTCTTCTTGTCTTTTCTTTTCCTATTTTCACAAAACACCAAATAAACAAAAAGTGGAGCACACATATTAGCCTGCAATGACCGTTCAGTAAATTACTTAATACAGATTTGTTTCGTACGTACACATAAACACACTCACATTATGTGTTTGTGTGTGTGTATAACGGTGCACACACACATGCAGACACTATATATATATATATATATATATATATATATATATATATATATATATATATATATATATATATATATATATATATATATATATATATATACATACACACATATGTCTGGATGTGTGTGTGCACCGTTATGGTTTAATAAAAAGCTTGTTAAATTGCGTTACATTTAACGCACGTGTTTATAGATGTTCATTTGAAGAAAGACAGAAAAGTCTTTAGTTTTACAGCCACATTACAGAGAGTAGATTACTTTTATAACAGTCACTAATTTTATTTCGTATTACAAATAAGGCAGGCGTCTAGGTATCATCCAGGATTGATTGACAATAAACCCACTCATTAAAAATTCAATACGGTCCTCTTATAATAATAAATATTTAATAAATGTTTGAGGGAGGGTTTTTGGAATATTTATTAAGTATTGAGTGGAGTGGCGGGGTTAGTGTTGTGATGTATCATTAGGGCCGGGGTGGAGGAGGTGTTGGGCCCCTGTTTAGGGGTTCATATGGAATCACACGTGCATTCGGGGGTTGGGCACACACACACACACACACACACATATACACATACACACATGAATGTATAAATGCGGGTTGCTCACACGTGTATATATGTGTGAGTGTATATATGCTGAGGGCTACCATTCCTGTTTGTATTTTCTTTTCTGTTTTGTGCGTCTTCATGTTTGATAATCGAGGAATTTTTAAATCATTCTAATACATTTTAGTAGTAGGATTTCTATCATTAATAGCAATAATGTCCTAACTTACCTGTGGAAGGTCTATACGTTTAAACACGAGAACAGCTTTTTGACACTGTTTTGCCTTATTTATGTTCGTTTTTTTTTTTAAACCCAGCTTGGGTGCTTGCTAGGGGAGTGCCTTGAAGAAAATGGGCAGAAATCTGCTATTGATTTTCATAATGCTCCTGCGGTGTTTGGAAACCAATCGTTTGAACCTCCGAGATCTTACCTAAGTGAACCACTCCTACGCATCTAAGTGTTCCAAATTGATATATGACAATATCTACTTTCGATCACGTGTCTCGGGGCGACTTAGACGGATAGCGCGTCATCTCGCCTTCCCAAATTTTCCCCTTCTGCAGTTCGAATCCAAAACATCTATCTATAGAGCCGGAGAACGGGAGAAAGATGTTTAACTCGGTCAATCTGGGCAACTTCTGCTCCCAGACTCGCAAAGACAGGACTTCCGACTTTGGGGACAGAGCGGCTTGTGCCTCCAACCTCTACCTCCCCAGCTGCACCTATTACGTCCCCGAGTTTTCCGCGGTCTCCTCGTTTCTGCCACAGGCCCCGTCTCGACAGATCACCTACCCGTATTCCACAAACCTGACTCAAGTGCAGCCGGTCCGGGAGGTTTCCTACGGCTTGGACCCTTCCAGCAAGTGGCATCACCGAAGCAACTATGCGTCCTGCTATTCAGGAGAGGATCTGGTGCATAGGGATTGCCTCCCGCCCTCCACCATGACCGAAATGCTCATGAAAAACGAGAGCGTGTACAGCCACCACCACCACCACCACCACCCCGGCACCAACCACCCTTCCTCGGGCTTCTACTCCAGCGTGGGGAAGAACAACGTCCTCCCGCAGGGTTTCGATCGCTTTTTCGAGGGCGCCTACTGCAGCGCCGACAGCCAGCCCGAGAACTGTTTACAAAAGAGCGAGGCGAGCAAGCTGGAGCCGGAGACGCAGGCTAGCGAGCTCCCCGGCGCCGCAGACCCGGAAAAGGACCCGGAGGATGAGGAGGAAAACACAAACTCGGGCTCATGCACCTCTTCCTCAGGCACGAAGGACGGCAGCGGCAGCAAGAACAACCACTCGAGTAGGTACCGAGCCGTAAATGGGAAAGGTTAAGGGACTAGCCCGTGTTTTTGTCGGTCAAATTTTATGTGGAGTTTTATAAGCATTCAAAGGATTTTATTATAACCTACAAACCTCTTTCTTCCAACACGAAGAATTTTTACGATGGGAAAGCGCTTTGAAAAAATGGGATGTTATACACAGACTCGGCTATCTCAGAGTCTGTGAAATTTTAAGAGCGCGCTATTGTGACAAATGCTAACTTTGATCATGAACTTGCGTTGGGCATTTTAAGGGATTTTCTCGTTGGGCTGTCGAGGGTAAAAATCAATTGGGCAGAACACTGCTTTTGGCGTCCTGTGAATTTTTTCTTCTTCTTCTGTTCAGACAGCCTGCATGCAAAATAACACCGACTAGAGGGGTTTGAGCTGTTAGCTTAAAAATGCAAATGTAAGAACTGGTTATTTAATTTAAATAGTTTTACTACCCCAACCCACATCTTCAATATTACAGCCTGAAAATATAAATACACACACAACCACACAAACAAACACACATACAAACAGTTGTAATGACTGATAATGTCTGCATTTCTTTACAAAACAAAGTTTTAGCTACTTAAATGGAAACAACATGTTTAACCATACATACGTGAGTGTAAGCATTTATCATTATTATTATTTATTATTATAATTGTTACTGTTTTTGTGTATAATATGCAAGGATTATACAACGTTACAATTTAATGCGAAGTGTAAAATCTTTACCCAATTCGAATTTAAGCATTGGTAAATATCTAAAAATACTATACAACAGAAAACAATGTCTGTTGGTGTGTTGCCTTTGCAGATTGTCAACTTGGGTCTCGCCAGAGAAGCAGAGCATAGAACACATACAGTGGAATTGCATTGATATATTATTGCTTTAAATATATAACAACATTATATATCAATGTGTAGTCAACAAGTTCAGAATCGAGAGGGGGATTGATTCAGACACAAAGAATGGACGAAACCGAGATCTGTGATTTCAATTCAATGCCTTAAAACACCTCTCCTGTCAGTATGAAAGTGCTGCAGAATGAGAGGAAGGCTGACAAATAAGTGGAATTAAATGTTTGAATAGACACGAGGACAGATTTCTGTCACAGAAAGGTAGATAAGTTCAGGCAGCTGTAGAAAGTAGAAATAGATGGTAGAACGTGTATATTTAGCTTCCAGAATTGTGATTTATCGATCGATTCAATTAAAAGTGAATAATGATTGTGTTCTCTTGTTAAGGATGCGCGCACCCACACATCAACGCTTTGGACGCCATGTAGTCTGTGATGGAATATATATATATATATATATATATATATATATATATATATATATATGTGTGTGTGTGTGTGTGTGTGTGTGTGTGTGTGTATATATATATATATATATATATATATGTATATATATATATACAGAGAGAGAGAGAGAGAGAGAGAGAGAGAGAGAGAGAGAGAGAGAGATAATATACACATAAAACATGTTACATCATTGGGCATTAAGGGCATTTGTATGTAATCGCATTATTTTAAGGATTAGGAGTACAGAAGGTTCAATTCACGGTAAACACAGTAATTTGTCCTTGACTTTGCATTTCCTGTTTGCTTGTTTCCTGTGAAGGTACCCCTCGCACACGGAAGAAGAGGTGTCCCTATTCCAAGTTTCAGATCCGAGAACTGGAGCGGGAGTTCTTTTTTAACGTTTACATCAACAAGGAGAAGCGGCTCCAGTTGTCCAGGATGCTGAACCTCACCGACCGACAGGTCAAGATCTGGTTCCAGAACCGGAGAATGAAAGAAAAGAAATTGAGCCGAGACCGCTTGCAGTACTTCTCAGGCAACCCTTTATTATGAACTATTAGCAGTCCCGAATTGTTAAAATACCGATATTGTTAATTATTATATATAATGATGAGAAGTAGGAATTACATCAGATACAACGGTCACCCGTCTCTCACAACAACGGCAGCAAAATAAATAAAAGTGGGCAATACAGACTTTATCTTATACTATCATACAGAGCGACCAGGCGGTCAAGAGAGACGCTTTGTGCTCCTGCAATATGAACTTGATCCGAATCAAGAACCAGCAAAGTATCCTGGTGACTCTGAGTTTTCTTTTGATAAAAACAAGGAAAGAAAAAGAAACAAAGGTGGAAAGAAAATAGAGACAATGAGCGAGAAAGAGAAAGGTAGAAGACAGAGACAAATTTTAACATAGCCTATCAGGCTCGATTTTCTATTTAAAGGATTTCATTGTGAATATGTGAAATATACTTACTTTAGTATGCTATTCTCGATTTCTTCATGCCCAGTGTATTGTACATTACTGTCGTTATTCGAAATATCATTTTTATTTTGCATTTTATGAGTATTATTTGTGAAATATTGAATATTCACAAAACATTTCCTCTTTCTCTCTCATTTTCTTTCTTATTCTTTGTTTGTCTTTTGTTCGTTCGTTCGTTTCTTGGTGAATGAAAAACACATGATATATATATATATATATATATATATATATAAATGAGAATGTTAAATAAAAAGTGAATGATAATTTTTTTAGCACAACACGGGGGCCTAATGAATCAATTATAACAATACTATCCCACGGCAAGAACTGTGACGTGTACAATCTATAATAAAACCATCATTTGTATAGACTCTATGCAAAAGGGCATTTTTGATTGTATATTTTGTTTTGGGGACATTCCTCCCCCCCCCCCCCCCCCCCCCCAGCTTCAAGAAAAACCAAACAAAAAAACAAGCAAGCAAGCGAACAACCTATAGCTTTACGGTTTGACTTTAACTTATTTGTTATTGCTTAATCTTGTTTTCTCGTCAGGAACTGCGAGACCGGCGTTTACATTTGACCTGTGCATTTTGAAAGTTAATAAGAATACAAATAAAAGTATTATTAATATTATAAAAAATATTTCTAAAATAAAGATCTGTTTCAAATACATTTCTAAGTGCGAGTTTTTGGTCTTTAAGTAGCCTACAGAAGGAGTGAAGACGAGAGAGTTTTGACACCCTGTAACGCTATGAAGACTGACTGCCAGATATACAGTTTTAAGAATGAAAGTTGTGTGTATTTATAAGCGGAAGTTATTTCTTATTAAAATTGGCAGAAGATATTTGATTTTCTTAAATGTGTGTGTATGTATCTGTATGTATGTAATTTTGATTTAATTTCACTTTTTCTTTTCTGAAACTTTAGTGCCATTTTGCATCAATAATGATTGATTCTCGTAGCTTGTATATATATATATATATATATATATATATATATATATATATATATAAACATACATACATATACATAGTTTTGAACTTTAGTTTGGCAATTTTCCCATAAAACCAAAGTAAAGGACTTTTCTCTTAAGATGAATTAAATCAAACAAACAACAACATAGAGTAAAGCCGAGCTATCCGCCAGCACAGGAGCCCCGCCGCGCAGAGGAATGCCGGGCTCTGATCTCCTGACAGCTGACGAAGAGGCAAAATTAGAACAGACATTACAGTGAAAATATCAAAAAATTCTGCAGAAAAAATAAGATTTAACCAATTATTGATACATATAGTGTGATCATATATATATATATATATATATATATATATATATATATATATATATATATATATATACACACACAAACTACTATTGTGTGTTTATGTATGTTTGTGTGTGTGTGTTTCAGGTGTAGTGGTTCAACATGTTTAACATATCTAAGAGACAGCATGTTTGTATATTTGAATCCAGAAGTAGTCTATCAAGTTTCACCGCAGGGGAGAGATATTAATACAAACTAAAAATAGCAATCAATTTAACTTGCAGGTATTGCTATGCACCTTTCAACATCAGAGTCGCTTTCTTGGCGTTATTTATTTCAGAGCACAATGCCGTCCATACACACCCCGTCAGACTCCCTGTTGATCACTTTAGTTCACTTTTCTGTGCACGTTTTTTCCACGGGCAACCTGCAAAGAATTAGGCAAATGCTGTAATGCTGAATTGGTTTTCGTCCAGGTATGACCTAGGAATAAAGGAAAACACATTTACGTGTGGAAGTGTGGGAGTGCATGTGGGGATGGCTGGAAATTTCACGACCACGGTGTGTGCCTGTACAAGACCCCCAAATCCTTCAGTTTTAGTGCCCAGTAAATGTGATTGCCAATGACCATCTGAACAATTCGTCCAGTCTAGACACTGTCATAAAGCCAGAGGCACTAAATAGCAGATTTTCTTCTCCCTCTCCCTGTTCCTCTCTCGCCCTCTTTCGCTTTTAATTGCACCGTCTGTTCTGTGAGCGACTTCCGCCGAAAATAGTAAACAAGTTACACTGGCTCTGCTTCCAACACCCCCCTCCTCTCCTTCGCCTTGTCCCATCCAACAGTCCCTCTCTTAATGAATGGCCGCTATACTTAGAACTTGGACGCGCAGTTCAAAGCGTCCCGGTCTGCTAGCATTCGAATGGAAACGCCAATTAAACCCCGGTTTATTGACCACGTGAAGCTTAACTTTAAGTCGTTCCTGGGGTTAAAAAATGGTACAGTGCAGAGAGGAATATAAAGAGGAGAGGAGAGAGGAGACCGAAGGAGTAAGGGGGGTGTGTGTCTGACTTTGGCAGTTATGGTTTATGTATGAGAAAGGTTGGGTTGCATCGCCCGCCTTTGTAATACATAAGACCGGGGTGTATGCTGGCTTCCCCCACACCTTTAAATGAACAGCGAGAACACAACATAAAAACGGTTCTTACAAAACTGCAGTTTCTGGAAAGAAAAGTGGGAATGGGGAAGCTGCATGATAACGTCTGTGTGTTTACGATAGGAGAGGAGTTAAATGTAAAATTCCCAAGGAAAAAATAAAGCTTTAATAAATGATGTCTTTGAACTTCAATAAAGTCAAGGCCGTCACCTTTAACCCTCGTATAATAAAGAGTAAGAGAGGAGCGCCTTTATCTCGGAAATCTGTGCGTCAAGGGGGGGGGGGGAGGCCTGCACACCCCCACCACCTCCACCACCCAGTGCCGCCGGAGAATGCACCACTCCAGCAGGTAATCACGTGATGCATAACTTAAGGTCGATTCCAGAAAAAGAAATCACTGCTGTAGCGGCTTTTATGCGCCCTGTAAATACGCTTTATTGTCCCAGTAAAAGTTTAATATTTTCACGCATGAAAAGTTTTATAAGTTGTTGGAGTGCGATTTTACAAGTGCTTTATTTTTGTTCCTCACTCTCTCTCTCTCTCTCTCTCTCACACACACACACACACACACACACACACACACACATATATATATGTGTATGTGTGTGTGTATATATATATATATATGAGGAGGCAAAAGTAACCAAACAAATATGTCTATCTATATATATACACGCACATATCTTGGCACTCAACTTGGAACCGAAGTAAGAAAGATGTATGATGTATTCATAAAGTGAAGGGTTGTTTGAGGGAGGGAGAGAAAGAGAGAGAGAGAGAGAGAGAGGGAGGGAGAGGAGGAGAGACACAGAGAGAGAGATAAAGCCGAATTGGCTTCAATTGTCACACCCGCCCGGAGACCGTGGCCCTTGTGTTGTGACGTATAAGACAGATCCCACTCTTGCGTCTCGGCTACAGAGCAAGCGAGCCTGTCAGCCTGAGCCGCAGGACCCGGCTAATTAGGAATATCGAGCGCCCGTGGCAGAGGCGGGGGGTGCCGGTGCGGGTGTGCTGAGAGTGCCGGTGCTGGTATCGAGTGACAGGCAAGGTGTGTTAACCCGGTACGCTGCTGACGTAACCAAGAAGTTTGGAATACATTATCTGGGATGAGCTGACAAACGCCACAACAATGTAAGAGATAAATCTCGGTCTGACCCTTTAAGCATCATATAGTTTTCGAATACATGTATCTATATTTATTTGTTTTTAACTTGTTTTGAGGCTGCTAATTGTCTGGGTGTGTTGCAGAGTGACGGGGAGGGAGAGGTGAGACTGGACGGTCGCCCTTTGAGAAAATGGACCGGCGATGCACTGGATAAAAACCGCTGCTTGGGAAAATCCGGGTCGCTGGACTTGACGTTTGTACCCCATTGGCGCGACAAAGATATTGGATTGTTAAAAGGCGAACATTTTTTACCCCCAGAGTTTTATTTAACAGATGTAAGACATTCTGTATGCAGCTAGAGGCAGGACGAGAGAATGATTGATTACAAAAAAGTAATACACAAAATGTTTTCATTAGCATATAAAACGGCTCTGTCCTCCAGGATACACTAATGAGTGTGCCTCACAACATGTGCGTTAGGATCTCAGATTATTGTGAATGGAGTGGCGATTGTAGAGTTGTTTCATTGCATCGATGGGAATGTTTTATATAACACTTACTCACTCCTGGACAGACGTGTGTATACACAGCAGCTTTATCGGACACATTGGAAGTCACGTGAATGTTAAGGATTTTTTTTTTTTGGCTCTCTCCCTTTTGAAAATGGCGTCGATTTGCTTTAGGGGAGACGAAGCTGGCAGTAAATTATTTACACTCGGGACTAATGTAAAACCATTCCTGCTCTAAAAGAGACAGAGACACAGAGAGGAACCAGACAGTAGCTCTCACAATTAAGAACCGGGAGATAAATTCAGTGGGCTTCATTGAAAGCTTTTATTTGATTTCATTTGATTTCATTTCAACACTACCGCGAAATGCACTGGCAGGGTATTGTTTGCTAATATATTTTACAGGTTTAATAGGCGGCCTGATGGAGAGAGGTAGAGGAATGAGAGGATATATAGGCCTACAGAGAGAGTGAGATGAAAGGAGAGATGTTGATACACGTCTTTGTTTAATTCTCAGTATTTTTAAATGAACCCTCTGAATACTGTGACTAAAATAAAACCGTGCGAGGACATTTCATTTGCGAAAGCACCAGAACAACATATTTAAAGAGTATACCTTTCTAGTGGGTAGCCTCCGAGTTAGTGTACATTAAAACCACACCTATAGGTAGATATACGTCCCCTCCTATGTAGGTGTTGAAAACGCTATAAATAACCGATGCAGGCCGTGCGGTGTGGTAATTTGTTTGGCCTTTGACGATATTTAAATTTAATATAATGCAGACGTGGCTGTACATTACAGACAGCTGATTTATAATTTTCTTTAAGGCGGAACATGCTGTAAGCATAAATTGTTGTGTCGCTCGTTATCAAGTGCGGACGCTGGAGTTGGGGAGAACTCGGAGGGCGGGGGTTTAGGGGTGAAAGCTGAGTCTTTTTACTTTTCAATTGGAATAGTCTTTCAGTGCTCTACGTTTATTAAAGTTATCAATACCGGAGCTGGCTCCCTGTGCCCTGGTTCATTGGGGCCGTGTGGGGAAGCCCAGGCATTAAACCACTCTGCCTGCTTCACCTATACAGGCCCAACCGGCGCAGACAGCCCGTAGGAGAGCTGTGTCGCTTTGGGAAGCCGAGAGGCCCTGTGTGATTATGCGAGAGAGCACTAAGTTTATATATTTATTTCTTGTGTGTGTTACTGTGCATGTTTTCTTTGGATTTTTATATTTATTGCAATTGCCAATTTTCAGTATGTGAAAATGGTTAATAATAGGCTTGATTAAACACGAGTAATAATAATAATAATAATAATAATAATAATAATAATAATAATAATAATAATAATAATAATAGGTTTATGGCCACTGTAAACACATACCAATACTACTATGAATAGTAATATTTTATTTTTTAATAAAAAATTGTATTACTTTATTTCCGATTATGTAGGTATAGTTCATACATTTCTGTTTGGATGGACATATTTGCACTCCTGTTCGCTGGCTATTCTGCCTGGAGGGTTAATTAATGTATTAATGTATTAATTTATTTTATTGACTATATATATCTTTTTAAATGCAATATGCAGCGCTTTTGTAACGTTTAGTACAGAAAAAAAGTATGATCTTCAACAAAGGGTGAAACTGTTTGAAACCTTCGTCTTTGTTATATAGCCCTTTATAATTATATGAATGAGTCAACAATACAATTATTATTATTATTATTATTATTATTATTATTATTATTATTATTATTATTATTATTATTATTATTACTACTAATTGCAATATTAGTAGTAGTATTAGTATTCGTAGAAGTAGTAGTAGTATCTATACTGTACTGCAAAATATAATGTTTAATGTACTAGCAAATCAGAAATCTCAATTGTTGGGCCCATATATTTTGCTGGACCTAGATTATATTTTGTGTTGCATTTAACTGCGTAGATCTATTTTCAAAACAAATCGTGTGCATTGAAAGAAAATGCAACTATAAGGGTTGCATTCATGACGATGTTAAATTTCCAACATGTAGTGCAGTTTTAATTTTTTCGGTTGAACACAGTGTACACATATATGTACATGCATTCACACATGCATGTATAAACAGGAATTGCATTAAAAATTATATTCTATACAGACATGCAATGTTTCTTTGTTTTTCGATTTTCGTTTTCACATAAGGCAACTCGCTTTTTCGGTTTAAATCGTCTCAGTTGAAAACCGGGTTAAAGCACCGTTACTGGAATTGTATAAAAGCCCCCAAATAAAGCGATTCAACCGTCTCAGTGTTTACGTATCTGTGTCCCTCTGTTGACAGTTTGGGTTGCTGTGGTTGTGTTCAGATAATTGTATTATGAAGACTATGACTATGAAGAACATGTTGTGTTGCGTTCCGCTCATTTTCTCTGGCTACTTAAGTGACCTTTATCTTGCGTTTGCTATTACGTGTATCTCTTCTTTGTTGCTGATTTTCGAAAATTCGTTTGATTAATATTATTATTAATAATAATAGTCAATAGTAGTAACAATAATAAAAACATACTTTATTATTGGTAGAGTTTTCAGTAATAATAATAGTAATAATAATAATAATAATAATAATAATTATTATTATTATTATTATTATTATTTTTATTATTATTATTTATTTATTATTATTATTATTATATTAATAGTATTCGTAACAGTAACACTCGAAGAATAAGAATCTGTATTTGTACACATTTTAATTGCATTATACATTATTAATTTAAGGACATTCTTATAATTATTATTATAATTATGGTTCTGTATATCTGTACTTATTTGTTCATTTTAAATGTCTAGGTCTGGATTGAAACAATACAAGGAGACAACATAAACATCAGAAGTTTTACTTCGTAATGGACCAGACACGTTCACTGTGTTCGTATTTTCTTTCTTCCCTGAAGATAATTAGCAAAGCGCAAATGGACAGCCGCCTGGGGCACAATCCGGTACAAAACCGTGGGGTGGTACAGGTGTGCGCAGTAATTGTTACTTTCAGGGAATGCTGTATACACAGAGACACGGGCAGTAACACACTCGCCTCTCTTAACCGGTGCTGTGTATTATTATGTTTAATATGTAGGCCTGATGTATTATAATAATAATAATAATAATAATAATAATAATAATAATAATTATTATTATTATTATTAGTAGTAGTAGTAGTAGTAGTAGTAGTAGTAGTAGTAGTAGTAGTAGTGGTATGTAATTTAGCGCGTCATAAAGCACGTTTTATCAAACCAACGTAAAATTTAAAGCATTTATACAGCATTATGGGGGATTACAACATCACTACCAAGTAAAACACATATACGGAGAAAAACATAATGTCAAATGTAATGGCCTTCTTTGAGAGCAACGTTAGGGAAAACGTGTGTGTTATCTCTCTCCCTCTCTCTCTCTCTCTCTCTCTCTCTCTCTCTCTATATATATATATATATATATATATATATATATATATATATATATGTATATATGCGCGTGTGTGTGTTATATATCTCTCTCTTTATATATGTGTGTGTGTGTATATATATATAGGTCTACACATACATTCAGTTTTTCTTTGTTTAAATGTAATTGCTGTATGCGAGAGTTGTGGGTGATTATTCCGTTTATTAAAGGCGTTGTTATTGTTTCAAGCACCCGTCCATGCCTCCCTTTGTGCAATACAGTCTACACCGCACTTTAGCAACAAAAGAAAACATAATTGGCGACTTTACAGTATCCGGGCACTCTCAAGACCACTGACACTGTATTGTTATAACAATATTTACAGTTATAACAACAACAATAATAATAATAATAATAATAATAATAATAATAATAATAATAATAATAATAAAAGCTAATTGGCTAGTTATTTTAAATGCCTAAGAAGAAGAAGAAGAAGAAGAAGAAGAAGAAGAAGAAGAAGAAGAAGAAGAAGAAGAAGAATTTGATAACCTTTGATAAGCCATTCATAGGCACACACGTTTGGTTTACTCATTGTTTAATTGGAATTTAAATTACATATTTGCACACACAAAATACTGTATTAATTCATTTCAGGGGGAACACGTGTACACAGCACAGGACACTTCTGCTCTAGATTGTATTTCTGCACGGGAGAAGTTATCACGGGTTTGAATGTGAACAATGGACGTCTTATTTAATTAATCTACATGATATTGCAAATAAAAACAAATAAGTAAAACACAGAAAACAGTGTTCCGGTGTATTTAAAAAAAGGCTAGACCAAATCAAAAGTTTGACCCACCCAAACTGCAAACTGCAAGTCAACACTCTCGCGTTGTCATTTATATATAGAAAGTGGCTTCTAACAACCAATGAAACCGCGACAGGGTACGGATTTGTACTTTGCTATTCTCATATAGGTCAACGTTTTGGTTTGCTCTGGCCCAAATTGCTTTGAATAGCAACATTGTGCTCAGAATCTCAACACTTTATGTGCTTTCATAATCCTCAATGGTTTGTTTAGTCCCTAAAGGTGAGTATTGATACATTCAAAGTAATATATGTGATTTCAAACATTTATTTTAAAGTTTAAGGACGTGGTTTAATGAATGCAAAAGACAAGAACATTTAAATAAAGGCGGGCGGAGGTTGCAAGTGAACAACAAACAGTAAATAACAACAACACACAGCAGCGACTCTGAGCCCGCAGCCCCGGGCGCGCTGCAGCGGAGGGTCATTGTCAGAGACCTCCTCGTCGGCGCCATTGAAACTGAGACGGCACCTCCATGGTCACTGAGAGCCGGGGAGCAAAACAATCCCCGAAACACCACAAGAACAGAAACAAACAGAGAGGGAGAGAGGGTGGCAGGGAGAGGGAGGGATGGGGGAGGGGAGGAAGAGAGAGAGAGAGAGAGAATGTGGGCTCAATCTGCACGTGCACTGTTTGTTCTCCATTATTTTTCTGTATTCCCCTATTCCGTATGGTCTTACTTCCTTTATCATACTACTACTACTACTCTACTACTACTATTATTATTATTATTATTATTATTATTATTATTATTATTATTATTATTATTATTATTATTAATAATAATAATAATAATAATATTGGGGACGAGAGAATTTCCCAGACTGCGTGTGTCGAGATGCCTGTCGTTGTCTCCACGGGAATTAAGCCCCGGACAGAGTGGATTTGTTTCCCGGCTCGTGTATCTGGTGTCTCGGGCCCGAGTCATCTGTGTTTATTTAAAATAGCTGTCGGGGATTAAAAAAGTACAGAGATCAGAGCCGCCACCCCGCCGCACTCAGACAGACCGAGCGAGATATCGATGTTGGCTGTCTAATCCTTCAAGAATAACAATAATATTCATATTTCAATTGTGTATTGTACCCAGGCGATGGAACTTTATTATTATTATTATTATTATTATTATTATTATTATTATTATTATTATTATTATTATTATTACATGTAGTTGTAGATCTACTCTATTCTATTTTTATTAAACAGAGACAATGGCCATTTATAAGAACAATAATACGAATAATAGCTGTAATATGAAGATTGGCAGTTGCAATAAGAATGCACTTACTGTGTTCCAATGCGGAAATAAATGTATATATCTGTAGGTACGCATGGCCTAGATGTAGTTATGAATTGTTACTATCGTTCTTAGTATTTGCAGTACTCAGATACTTCATTTTAATCAATCGAGGTCCACACAGAGATGACAGAGATGAAAAACATGAAAACACGAACTGTTCATTAAGGACAAGAACTTGCGTGAAATGCAAACTCTACGTGGGTTCACTGATATGGAAATACACCCTTCAGTCGGGTTCAAGGTTTACTAGATTGAGAGGGAGAAGAGACCAGGCGTGCTCTAGATTACATGTAAACCGAAGACGTCGGTTAAACTCTTTTGTTGTGAATTAAACAATATTCGTCCACTCCTCGCAATGTTATATAAACATATTTCCGTGTTTTCCGTCCCTCGCACAGAAATGATCCACAATGCAAAGAGCACCAGTGTAAACTATGCAATTAATACCATATGTTTATAATGTGTTCCCAGAAGTTTCGTGCTAAAGTCTTCGGCATTTGGCTTTACAATTTACAGACAAAACAAAGCAGTACTGTTGCAAGAAAGAAATACAAAAATGTTGCACTCTCCTTGGTCCTACGCGTTCTAAATTAATTCTGACATTTGCCCCATGATACTTGCACAGAAACGAGTTGAAGTTCAAGACGCACGGAGACACTCGCTTGGGCCTGCCGCAGAGTAACACTGAACGAATGCATGTGTACACGTAGATGTTCAGATAGAAATAAAAACAATAACGACCCCCCCCCCCACACACACACACACAGAAACACTACACAATAGTATTTATTATACGCTTTTATTATAATAATGGTTACTGCCTTTATCCTAGACGACTTGTATTAAAAAAAACGAACATATTTTGGTCAATATTCTGTCTTACGCGGGTGACCTTGCAATTATTATGATTTAATTATTTTTAGTGCAAAAATAATATAATATATGTTATTATTATTTTACAGACTAAATTGAGAGTTTGTGATCCAACCTGTTCTTCATTTTGCTTTACTTGCCTCTTATCATCACCACTATCGTGACGTAGGTTCAGAACGCACGTGCCACGTTGCAGCTATATATATTTGTCTTCCTTTCGTTTGTTTTTCCCCCCAGTTAACTCGTTATAACTGTACGAAAATATATACATTTAAGTTTGTGTTTAGGCTAGATATATAGGCAGACAGACAGACAGATAGATAGATAGATAGATAGATAGATAGATAGATAGATAGATAGATAGATAGATAGATAGATAGATTTACAGAAGCAATTCTAATGTTTAAACAGTTTGAACTTCGAATTATTTTTTCACATCGGTGTTCCTACATTAGAAATATAAGGACATGTTGTTTAAAAAATGTTGTACAATCCAACATCCACATTTCCCTATTCAATTTATTTTTAAATGTATACTGGAATTACATGAAATGGGATTTAATTCTGTACAGTTATGTTAATAATCGTTTTTATTTTTGTCATTTAAATACTATAACAACAATCAATGTTTTGGACAGAATTAAAAATATTTCAAATACTATAAATAATATCGAAAGATGCCCGGCGTTCTCCGCCCCCCCGCCACTTTTGAATAGGAACAAATAATAATAAACGAAAATTCTGGTTAACTGAAAAGACAAACGAATATTACTATGTATTTGGAACTTATTTTTGCCTTCCATACCATCCCACGTTTCAATAAATCGTCAAGGCCTTAATGCAAACAATAAAGTGTATATTACATGCACATTTCAGTAACAACAACAACAAGAACAACAAGAACAATAATAATAATAATAATAATAATAATAATAATAATAATAATAATAATAATAATAATAATAAATTCTCTAAACGAAAAATGCTCAACACCTGAATTAATTCAAACCTTCCAGGCGTTTTCCACATAAACATAAAAGTCCAAGTTGGGTTCAAATCAAACACAACCAGTAGCCGGCATAGTTTCCTGACTTGTTTACAAAACAGCCCATCTTTTAAACGATACAATTCACTAAAAATACCGAATTCTGTAAACTTACGATGTTCCTATATATAATATGCCATGGGTTTTCGGCTTCCGGTTCTGGAGTAAATATGTGAATTCGGTTGTTTTTGTTGTTGTAGTTGTAGTTCGATTTTGGCTTTTCCTTCGATTTGTGTTTTTCCCCGATGTGAATTTGACATTGCTTTCTTGTCTTGTTTTGATTTACCTCTCTCTCCTGGGTGCTTCCCTGACTGGTCGCCTCTCTTGACTTAGGCCGAATGCTTTTTTTCTCGCCCCCTTTGTTCCCTATGAGGCGCTGGGTGTTATTGCCACAGAATACGCACTAGATGGCGCCCTTACTCCACGCTGAGCCTCCGGATCGCAACAACTTGACCCCGCTGACGTCAGCGCAGTCTGGAGCACCAAGGCCACTTCCAAAACCCCATTGGTCTGAAAATCACGTGGCGGGGAGCCGTGCATCCATAATTATGTTGCTGATGATTTTTTTTGCCCCCAAAAAAGATGTCAGCTCCCAACAGCCGTAATCTTCCTCGGAACCCAGGCGCCTGAACCAAAAATGTCATGTCCCAACAACGTGGCGGCGGGTTCCTTTCTCATGGATTCTCTCATGGGCTCCAACGCGTACCGAGGTGAGGGCTACACGGCCAGCCCGGGGATTTACATGCAAACGGGCGCTGAGTATGGCTGTGCAGTGATGAGAAACTGTGGGATTGTACCATCCCCTCTCTCCAAAAGAGACGAGATCAGCCCGGCCAACCTGCCGCTCAGCGCCTACCACCACCCGTCTTACCTGCCGCAGCTGGACACCTGGGGGGCAGACCCTAAAAGTTCCTGCAGGATCGAGCAACCTGTTGCCAGACCTTTGCCCTCCTGCTCCTTCCCAGCCGCCAATGTCAAAGAGGAGGCGATGTGCTGCATGTACAGAGCAGACATCAGCGGGGCGAAGGAGGCTGCCGAACCGACCACCTACACCCGACTTGGGGCGGGGAGCAGCCAGCCCGAGCGCGCCGTGCCAGTGCCGGGCTACTTCCGAGTCGCCCAGGGTTACCCGGGGGAGAAGGCGCAAGACGCGGACGAGTTCGGCCCCGGTTTCGCCTCGGTGGTGAGCAGTTTGACCCCTCCAGTTGACACCAGCGGGACGCCTCCACTGCCCACCGCCGAATCCAAGCCAGAACAGCAGACAGACACCGCCGAGATCAAGGACGAGGACCCCACCGCGGCGAAGAGATTATCCGAGCTGGACAGGGAGAGCTACCCCAAGACAGACAGCAGTACAGACGCCTCGGACACCGAAGTCAAAGGTATTCGACCCTTTACCCCCCCACCCCCACCCTCCCCACACACACGCACCCAAACACACACCTTTATAATTCGCGCGTGTAAAGCTAGTAAACATAAAGAACTGAAGTGTGCGTGTGTGTGGAAACCTAGGTTGTGTGACTGACTGTCTTATTGATGCTAATATGAAATGTTTTGTACAGAAAAACAGACTCGTACAATAATGTTTCCTTTTGTTTTATTCTAAAGTTGAAACAAGGGCATTTGATCTACGGCGAATTCTCTATATACGTGGAAGCAGTAATATTTACACGTTACTCTACTGCCGTGTGGCAAGGCGTCTCTCTCTCTCTCTCTCTGTTTTTTTTTTTTTTTTTTGATAAACAAGGTGTGTTGGGAATGCCATTACCAGCTGGGAGGTATCGAGCTGGCACTAAAGCGCATTCCTCGTTTTATTTCCAGAGTGCGGTGAGAGCTTTAAATACGGGTAAACGATGTGATTAGGCAGAACTCTTGTTATTTATTTATTGTAGGTGTGTGTCCAAAGAAAAATGGCGTGCCTGGCTCCCGTTCCAAGCTATCAGCATATAAACACTTTTCAAAACGTACATGACAGATTTCAGACCTGCAATTACAGGGGCATGAACGGAATATTATCGCCTCTGGTTTGTTGAAATGATCTTCTGTGATGTGAATTAATTAATATTTGTTTATTGTTATCACTAGTTGACAGGAGTTATTGAGAGGAATTAAGCATAATATTTTATGAAAACAAACAAAAACAACAACAACAACAACAACAACAACAACAACAACTGAGCCAATCGGGGTGCAATGCTGTTATACACGTACATGGCAATGCAGTTGCACACGCAGACATATGCTTGGCCATGACTTACCGCACTGTGATGAAATAAAGACAGCGTTTAATGCAGCGAAGGAATTAACACTTGACTGCATTGCTCGGCAACGGTGTTGAGAAAACTGTGCCCTGTTAACATCAACTTGCTCCTTTAGCTTTATTTTTGATAGTGATTGAGTAATTTGATTGATTTTCGATTATTATTATTCATAATAATAACAATAGCTCTAGGGAGTCTATAGTGAACGTTCTGAACAATTATTTTAAACTTTATTACATAAGAAATATAACTTTTGTGGTTTTGTTTCCCTTTGTGCAGAATACATATTTAAACGATCAACAAGCATCTATCTTCTTTCCTTTTTTCCCATTGCAAAATAAATGGAATATAATACCGCCGGTATGACACTCTCTCTGTCTGTGAGTGTGTCTCTGTTATTGTGGGCAGAGGAGGTGCACCACTGGATATTTAGGTTGCTGCGGCAGCGGTGCTGGCCCAGCCTTCATAAAAGTAATTTGAATTGTGTGGTTCCTTCCTTTAAACTGGAGGTTTGTCTTTGCGGTTTGTGTTTACGAGGTCTTGGAAGGCTATTTTATAGCCTTCGTGTTCAGTAAAACAGAGGTGTGTTCCCTTGTTGTAAGATGGTATTTTGCAATAAAGCAACAACTATAGGACATCAAAATGAGAGACGGAATTTGTTTCTGTTTCTTTCTCCATCTCTCTCTCTCTCCACACACACACACACAACACATACATACAAAACACTCACACAAACACACACAACACATACACACAAAACACACACAGACACATAAACATTTAAATAGATGTGATCATATAAATATATGTGTGTGTTTATACGTTATATATCTATCAAGTTATTTATCAGATTATCTGAAACATCTATACGGTTTTATTTACATTTATATTTGCCTATATCTTAGATAAACAACTGGATAACCAATAAACAAACAAAAATAAAAAACATACAATGCTACACAAATTTAAAATAAAACACAGATACAAAAGAAAAAAAAATCCCGACAAGGACATTTAATCATTTTTGTGCAATCTTTATCATCAGATAGCTCTTTTGTATCTTTCTTTGTATGAATTCGATTTCCTTCTTTGATTATTTTTTCTTTAATTGATTATTAGAAATTGAACACAATTCTCAGATATTGTAAAATAAATGATCTGTTTCATGTTCTTAGATCTAGCAACAAATACGTTAAACCTGTAATAACAGGCAGTATGTAGGCCTATACAATTTTATCCGAATTTGGAAACAACAGCAATCTGAGATTCGTTTCGTCATCTGCATATCGTTCAGTTTTTTTGAGTTCAATTAATACAGTTCAGTCTGGAGAGAACTGAGAATAAAAAAATAAAACTGAGCTAATGGTATAAGTGTAAAGTTTGGGCAGTTACTGCTTAGACATATACATACACACTTACATACATTCGCATATACAGTCATTTGTTTATGTGTAGTGAAAAATCCAGGTAACACAGTAAATGGTACCCGGGGTCAACACAATGATGTTGTAAAGTGGACTACTACGTTTAATTGATTGGGGGAAATACATTTAATTAATCGATCTTTGCTGTACATGTTAATGCTATCTCTCGCTGTCTATCTATCTATCTATCTATCTATCTATCTCCGCTACCTTTACATTTTTTTCCATCACTCCATATTTCTATTTAGTTCTACTCCATCTATCTATCGGTATATAAAGCAGATGGGGAGATTGATAGAGATAGAGAGCGGACAGATCCTTGAGAATTGAGTGGAGTATTATACGCCCGAATGACCCTCGAAATAAAGTCATAAAAACCGAATATGCTTCCAAAACTGGGATATGTAACACACACACACACACACACACACACAATTCAGTACAGCACACATGATATCATTGTGCAGTGAATGAACTTTACACGCTTGTGTTTGAGGTTTGTGCAGTTGAAAGACTGTGTCATTGGCTGAGTCAAGAAGAGAAGGGAAAAAATCCAGGTTTTTATTGAACATGTGGTTTATTGTTCGAGCCTGCTGTGACACATAATCCAGACGGAAGTATATAACACTTTGATAGAAATCTCTCTTGGACTCTCTAATGGTTTTTGTTGGGCTTAACAGTTCATATCCCGTTTAATGAGCGCGCTCGCTGTATTAGCTGTGACGCTTTCTGCGCCGTATATATTCCTAACACTTGGGCATCCATGTCTGGCGATTGTAAAATGTACTAATACTACTTCTACTACTACTGCTTCTGCTACTACTAGTAACAGTATTTCTACATTACATTTTTTTTAACTTGGCTGAATAGTTATAACTTTAACATAAGTCATAAAAACAATATTAAATTACACCGACGTGCTTTAATCCAAAACAAATGAAGAAATAATGTATTTGAATACTTAGATAAATAGATGGATGCATGCATATCGATTGTATGTATTTTTCCCTCTTACTGTTAGTGTCATCTACCTATCTATACGTGTGTGTGAACTGTATATTCGTCATTGTGACTGACACTTGCTACGACAAATACAGTCAATATGTTGTCAAAGTCAAGGACATGACATTCGACATTCGGCAATTCTTTTGATGTGCATTGCAATTCCTGTTCTCCATTTTATTATACAGATTGTAACAGAACTTGAGTCTATTGGTGTCATAACAATTTCCGTATAATTAAACGCATTTAAACACAATTTTTACGCAGTGTAAATATTTTTTGTATATACAAAATATTTATATATAAGATGATAAATTGCTATTGTTTATTTTATTTTTTTATCATGTAGCAGCCTCGAAAGCACAGTGACTGAAAATGTCAGTCAAATATAAACAGAGGCAAAAATCTTAATCGTCAAAGATATAAAGAGATTTTAAAAAATAGGTAATTTCAAAGATATACAGAAAGATAAGTAAACAGTATTTTTACATGTTTATTCAAACTAAACTCCCAACACAATACAATGCTTTGTAAAGACAGGATATACGCTTTAATTAAGTCATACTATTTGCTGATACACACCCACACTCTCTCACACACACATATATATTCATATATCTATATATACATTCTTCTTTAAAAAAAACACATATCATTTGTAAAAAACAGAAGAACAGATTGATACGGAAAAGCTATATATCCTATATATCCTATATATAGAGATAATTATATAAGTGCGTTTGTATAGGAAGATAGATAGATAACAGACAGTTCAAATAAGAAATGTTTATTGTTCAGCCTATTTCAGCCGACATTATAAAACACCACATTCCACCATTGCACAAAGGCTCGTTTACACACGTATTTAAAAAACATAAATACATAAAATATCACAATTAAGGAGAAAGAACCAACAGGAACCCGAACATGATAAGATACCTCACATTCTTGAAAAACACGCACATAATACATCGTCAGCAATAGGACAGTTTAGACACCGCAGCTGCTGAAACCTTTCCAAAATTGCATTTCGGGTTATTAAAGTTGGCATCAGCTTTCATTCGGTGTCTGCATATGATTCTACAATCACCGCCCAAGACGGAAATGCGCTTTGATGGCGCAAAATGAACTTGTCCACCAATGGAGATTCTATAGTGATTTTTGCAATATAAGCGTGTGTCTGTTAATGTATATGTGTATGTAAGAATATATGTTTACAATGAATATGTGCATAGGTGGACTTTCCATGTAACGTTTTCGTTGAAGTGGCGCTTTACACATAGATAGCGCTTTTTTTCTATAGGCAGGAGGAAAACTAATTTAACGTATGTGAGTATAGCAGAGAATATCAATCCCACTGAGAGTAAGTCCAGTCTATCTGTATATTCACTAATTAATAAACCCCACACAGCACCGAAACGCGCAAGGAACTCGAAAGAAAGCCAAATCAAGTTCGAGGTGTTTTTAATGTTAATTTTCAATATATGCATATTATATTGGCATTGAACATTTTGGGGGACAGGACGCTTTATACCTATGTGCGTGTTTGTTGTCTCTACAGAGGACTTGAAAGCCGACAAGGCCACAGGAAGCTGGCTGACAGCGAAGAGCGGAAGAAAGAAGAGATGTCCTTACACAAAGCACCAGACTCTCGAACTGGAGAAGGAGTTCTTGTTTAACATGTATCTGACTCGTGAGCGCCGCCTGGAGATCAGCAGGAGCATCAACCTCACCGACAGACAAGTGAAGATCTGGTTTCAGAACCGGAGGATGAAACTGAAGAAACTCAATCGAGAGAGCCGCGTCCGGGAGATCACTTCGACCTACAACTTCACCTGAATGCGCTCCAGGACTGCGCGGCGGGACTGTGATCCACTGGCGGCCCTGGAGAAGGAACACAAATTAACATAATACTGAGAAAGAAAAGACAATATCAACATACAGTTTACGTACGTGGCCAGACATCCATACAAATAAAAATAAAACTAAAGTTAAAATTCCCCATTGCATTTCAGTGCAAAGACAACTTAAACAGCTGTGGGCACATAACTGAGTTTTTATTTTCTTTTTCTTATATAGATTGATATTAAATCAAAAGGCTTAAAAATGTGAAACTGTTTGAGAAGCGAGTTTACCAACGTACTTTTGTGTGCACGGGTAACACTTTCAAATGAAATTATATTGTTTGTGCATTGTGTAAGAAAATGTTTTTCTCTGTATTTAAAAAAGAACAAAATGAGTACGCACACTGCCTTGCTATTTTATTTACCTGTTTTATATGATTTTATTCCGTTCTATTTTATGTCACTCTTATTTTGTGTACATGTGCTGTTTGTATCGGATTGTTTTTAGTGCACTATAAAATAATATGTTCTGTTGTATTTGCATGTATTTTCCTTCCCGGAGCAATAAAATATATTACCTATATATTAATAAAAAACGTAAAAGAAATCACTTATTTGACTAGAATGATCAGTGGACAGAAAGGCAAAAACAGGGAATCTGGAAAGTTATTCTCCTGGCCCCCGTCTCTTTCTCCAACCGCTGTCTTTCCCCGGCTTGTCCTTTATGGCTTTCTGTGAGCGAGAGAGAGAGAGAGAGAGGGAGAGAGAGAGAAAGAGAGAGGGAGAGAAAGAGAGAGAAAGAGAGAGAGAGAGAGAGAGAGAGAGGGAGAGAGAGAGGGAGAGGGATCGTGGCAGTTTTAATATAAGTGGGAGACCATAACGTTGATTTAAATATTATCCAGGTGACCACAATAAGTCAAGGTCATAAAATAGTAATGTCAGGACGGTCCTAGTAAAGCGCTGGAGGTGGATTTTATGATCTGCAAATATAATGTGCTGCTGCAGTAAAGATGTGTTTAAAGGTGAGCGGAGGAGGGCTAATTCACAGCACGGGCTTCTATGTGGGGATTCACGGCTCATTCAGTTGGCTCTGCCGTGGAAGTGGCACGCTGTTGAGGATAGCGGAGAGCACCCACCGCGGGCAATGGATACCGAGAGCCGTTGGATTTCGGTGCTGCGCTACTGGCGAAGGCGAAGGTAGGAACACATGCCTCTACTTTTTCTTTGGAAACCAGCACGCTTGGCTCAGGGGAAAGGAGAAGGAGAGTGAGAAGAGGAGGGGGGGGTCTGGTTAGAGCCCGTGGACTTCTGAAATGCCAAACACATTATTTCACAGTGTTATCCATTGTTATTATGAATTGTAATGCTGTTGTTTTGCTGATTTCTTCTTCTTTATTTTTTATTTTGTGAAGGTGCGGTTGGTTTTGCTTGGTTGTTTCCCTGCAGATTTTGTGTTTTGTTTGTTTTTGTGGTGGTCTGCTGATGTTTGTAGGTGGATGGATATTTGTAGGTTTGCGCATTTGGAGTTCGCAAGGCGTTTTGCAAGTGTGCGTGAAACTTTTTGCTTAAAGCTTCGGTGGATGTTGGTATTGTGATTACAAGTTGTATAGCAACAGTAGTTGTAGTATTCACAGTTTGTTGGAATGCTTACAGAGAGCAAAGGGGGAAAAAAAAAGTTGTGTTCTCCCTCGGGTATTTGGAATTACCCTGAATCTTTGCGTGTGTGTCTATACCGCTGGGATAGCGATGCAGTTCAAGAGCGATATTTCTGGACACGATGCAGTTCTCCTTGGCAGTGACTGATAGATACCTCTCACAGGTATGTGAAGAGAAAAGACGGACTGGGGCCCGCTGCTCCATACTTCACCGGGATAAATCGCTCCCTTTTCCACTCGTATATTTTATTAGGTAACTGTATATATTCACAATGAGTTTGCTGAAACGGTAGTCTGGGAATGTGGCCGTTCAGTGAGGCATTTCGTATTTTGGCGAGCTTTTGCTTTATCACTGAAGTTTCCCTTTCCCTTCTTTTCTTATTTTTCAATTCATTTTTATTTTAAATTGACTGTTTCCATTATAAACGGGCTCTGCTCTGACGATTTTTTTTTTATTATTGGTATTATTTTAAGGTTGCTGCTGAATTTACACTGTGTTTCTGTTATGCATTCCCTTGACTCTTCCTTCTTCTTCTTCTTCTTCTTCTTCTTTTTCCTTTCACATGTCGTGTGTGTCGGCTGTTTGTTGTTGTGGTGTCTCTGTGGATCCCCCCGCCCCGTGCAAGCTGTGCGTGGTTTAGGTAGTTTCATGTTGTTGGGATTGGCTTCTCGCTCGACAACAAGAAACTGTCTTGATTACGTCAGTTCGTCTTCTTCAAGGGCGACAATTTCCGTTAACTAGCCCAGCAGAGTCCGCAAGTGGCATTGTCAATGAACCACGCTCGTTAATGCCCGGCGATAGGCTACTTCTCACCCCCCTTGTCTCGCTGTCTTTCTCACTATCCTATTCTTTTTTATTTTTATTTCTTCCTCTGTGTGTGTGTCTCAGTGTTAGGGGGCACTAAAACCCAAGCTGGCGGCGCTGAGAGAGAGATTCAATGGGTTGTAAACATCACGAGGTAACCGTCGTCGCTTTTGTATTGTGACTTACCTCCTGAAACCTCGGCCCAGGAGCGCGCTATAGTGACCGGAGGTGCTTTAAAAAAGAAGGAAACATGAAATATTTGCCGGTCGATATACAGGGAGAGAGAGAGAGAGATGGAGAGTGAAAGACAGGGCACTGGGCTAGCAGTTTTCAGACGGTATCATTCCAAAAGCTATTAATCCCAGGTATATATAACACGTTAGCTTTACAGAGAGAGAGACAGGGGTGGGTGGGGGACTAAAGAAAAGCATTGATCACAGCGATGAATTCCACCCCCTGTTTACTGGCGGTGTTTATGGAGACATCGGGCGGCCCTCAGTCACGGCTCCATTTGTTTACTAACAGCACTCACCTAACACAGACACTGTTTAATGGACGGGTGCAGGGGAGAAATAAGTCTCTGCGGCCCAGACAGACAGTCCTGCGTAAAAATTGGTCTACTTAGCCAGTATTGCCTGTCTGGGAGAGGATTGGGAGAGGCTCAGTGTGCTTTGCATGCTAAACACATGCTGTCACTGCAGGTAGAACGGGCGTGTTTGCTGTAGTGATTCATTTTCTATTACGAACAGAACTATTTATTTATTTCCAATTGACTGAGTGTTAGTGTGTGTGTGTGCGTGTGTGTGTGTGTGTGTGTGTGTGTGTGTGTTTCCCTGGCTGCGGTTGCGTGTGAGTTGCTGGTGGACTTGAATGGAAGTAAAGCATTTGATGTGATTAAGCAGCAAGAAAATATCGGACTGAAGATTGATTTTAATCCATACAGCATTGGCGGGGGATCCCGGCTCAGTACGGAATTGGTACAGTAACGGGCAGCTGCAGATATGCGTCAGCTGTCATTAGGAATTCTCATTACCTGTCATGCAAATGTCTGTATCTGTATCTATTTATGAGTGTCAGAATTGCATAAACAGGTGCATTAAGGAAAATATTGTCAAAATAGACAATTTTTAGTCTGCTTTATTATAATGACATGTTCTGCTAGTGATAATTACCATATAGGTCGAATAAAATCAATGCAGGTGGTAGTGGAGGTATTCGTATTTAGTGTGTGTTGGCGTGTCTTCGAAACATTAAAAAAAAGAACCCCCCCCTCTCTCTCTCTCTGTCAGTGTCCCTTATCTATCTTACATCGACACCAGTAACCGGACCAAGCGTCAATATGTGAGATTGTGAGTGTTGCTAAACGCATAACCAGATATTGCTGTGTTTCCTGGAGCAACATCATAGAGATGGTTAAGGTTAAGATGATGGTGAGGTCCAGGTTATATTGATCCAGGAACAACAGCCACCCAGCAAAACCAGGCTGCGCGTCACATAACCACATCTGCCCGTTAAACACAACTTAATCCAATCGGGAGTACAATTATCGTCTATTTAATTGGTCTGTAACCTGCACTGCTTAATAAAGCTCACAGGAACACGTACAGTCCACGCATGTCGTCTGTCTGAAATTGCCACACAGCAATGTACACTCCCTTCTCCTGTTCAAAACATGCCCAAAAGACCCAAAAGTCAAATAATAATGATAATAATAGTAATCATCATCATCTGTTGCTTGTTTACTACAACATACTTATCGTTGGCGAAAATATGATGACAGGACGGCTGGCGTTATTCAGCTTATTTCTATTAATCATGCCAGAATAGGGCCGGCTAATGCGAGAGAGTGAGTCATGGATTTTGACGATCCAATAGATCATAAACGCGGATAGAATTTAAGTAGGTGCCTGGATTGGATTCGCACCTCGTTTGCAGGGAAAGTTATATAAGATATTATATAACGTAGTAGATGAAAATTATTATTATTATTATTATTATTATTATTATTATTATTATTATTATTATTATTATCTCAACTTGGGATATTCTTATAATCAAAACAACTGCGCGTGTTACTAATTTGATGTAAAATGACAGTGGCACGGCATCGCGTTTATAGATTATATGTTTATATTGTTTAGCTTATGGGATAACATTTTGCCATGTCGATTGTGTGTTGGTGTGGGACAATGCGATTTTCAGTATCTTTGTCAGACTACAGAGCTTCGAGGGAGCTCGCTTTGGCACTGTCTGTCCCATTAACACCTCTTAAATACTGAGTTGTAACTGATGCATGCCATTCCATATCAATATTGAAAGCTGACATGATAATTATAAATTGACCGAGATTAGATTAAACACTAATTTAATCAGTGGTTCATGCTGCATAATTATTGTTTTCATTATTTTTTTCTTTAAATTAGCAATAGTATATATATATATATATATCCTTGTTATTCCTTTTCAGTTCTACACCGACTTAAATTTCAATTTCAGTCAGTATTGCGCAGGCTGGTGTCTTTGTTTATAAATACATGCACTTCATTTTTGAGTCTCGTGTAGTTTAAATTCTAGCCGGAAAATAGTTCACCGTCCTGCATTATGGCGGTGTTATCTGGTTGGACATGCAGTCTGAGTTCGTTGTGATTGCAGTATTTGTCTCATTGTGTCAAAAGCTGCCGTTGTTGCACTTCGGTGGAAAGGTTCCCCTTAGACTAATTTTGTTTCTAATTCTGTTTGCTTCCTCCCTGTGTATATTTGGCATAGTCTGCAGAAGCATGGCTGGTGAGGGAGAAACTGAAGGCTTCATTTTTACTTTGCAATCCAATATTATCGCTGCACTGTGACGGCCCTGCGCAAATGTAAACTGACTGACTGCAGACTTTCTGCAGGGTTTCTCTTACTGTCTGTCCCGGGGCTTTGGAGAGTATTAAATATGTTTTAATCAAAAGTAAAATGCTGAAATCGCCCGTAGGATAGTAGTCAGTTGAATTGAGTCTGAAGAGCAATTTCACAACAATGCATCCCCTAAAGCTTATAGAAATGTGCCTGTATTCTATAGAAACCCATAAATGTGGGCCACAATAATCCACACTGAAATAGAAAAAAAGATCCATCTTTCCATTAGTTGCCCACACAGTGCCCGGCACTGGGTTATGTGAATTCTCTCAAAATGTACCCGATATTTTAGACCAACACATTCTAATCTTCAGCGGTGTTCTCGCATTATTCAATTATTTGTTTCTAAATTGTTTTGAATATATTTGAAGACTCCTATAATTCAGACAATTCAATATTAAACTCAGTTAAATTTTTATATTGACAGTGTTGTCAAAGTGCAGGGGTTTATTTCAATGAATATCACTTAAAAAATAGATTTTTACAGAGTTACGTTACTAATTGTCCATTAAAATTAAACTACATTCTGAAAACAAATGCGCAATACAAAATATATGTTTTTCATCAAGGACAACATACATCTTCCAATATATAATCGAAACACAGGTAGGCCCTACTGTTAAATTATAAAATATATACAAATATGTATGTTTTTTTTTGTTGTTGTTTTGACTACCTTAGTAAAATAAGTCCTTCATTTTCTAGAGAAAGACAGTAGGCTACTTTAATGAACTGCTACATAAATTTTACATTGGATTACGGAAAATAGGTCACAATTCACCCTTATAAACGTGTTAGAAAAACATAGTTCCTACACGGACTGTGCATGATATATATCACAATATTTTACATTGTGTAGGCATATATATATATATATATATATATATATATATATATATATAATTCCACACAGTTTAATATCTTTGTGTTTGGGTAGGGCATTACTTTCTCGATGAGTGAGTGTTCCCTAAAGCAAATTTACCAAATCATATTTTACACCAAGAACTAATATTACACATTAAGACGGCGTATAATGCATACTTAAAATTGGCGAACTGGTACTTTTAATACAGTTAAAATAAATAATATAAAAACAACAATACATTTTTATACATAAATAAAAATAAACTTGCTGTACATAACGGGGATAAATCAGAGACGTTATGGTTAGCATTCTGCTTCATATTTCTCAGCAGACAATGTGCAGTAAGCCTGATTGTGTCTTGTGTGTTTATTGAACTTGCTTCCATTTGCAATTTCCATTTTAAATAAATATTCGTATTTTCCCCGTTATTTTTGTTTTATCACCTTAACGAGACTCTTTTGGAATTCATTAACTGGCAGGGAGGTGTGTACCTAACGCTTTTCGAAAATTACAAATAATGTGATATCCAGGTTTTGTAAGTTATAAATACTGCTACTACTACTACTACTACTACTACTACTACTACTACTACTACTACTACTACTACTACTAATAATAATAATAATAATAATAATACGAAATGGGGAATATTTAAATCAAATCAGTGATCAAATGCAAACATGCAAAACGCAGAGCAATAACATATTTGATAATCTGAATTAATTATTATGAAGATTATTATTAATAATAATTAATTATTAACAACAACAACAACAACAACAATAATAATAATAATAATAATAATAATAATAATATGTCATGATATGACATATGATATGAATTATACTGCACCGGCGATGGTGATAGAGATGTTCTCCTCCTCATTTTATTAGACGGTTCTTGTATTTTTCCTCTGCGTGTCTCCGTCGCGCTCCTCGCCTCTGTTTGTGTGTCGAGAGGAGACAGTTGTCTGGAATCCAAAGTCATTTTCATTCAGCCGAAGTGAAAAAGCGGGTCTTCGGAATGCTGGATCAACAAAGACTTTACAGCTGGCAAACAAGCTGCTCTGGCTGTGAGACTATTGGAGCAACAAACCAAAACACAACTGAAAAAAAATAAAAACACGGATATAGAAAATAACATCAGCGGCTCCCGTTTCTCTCGGCCCACGCAATTCTACTTTTCCACTCCTTATTTATTTACACTTTCTTCCTTGATCTTTTGGTTTTGTTTTATTTTTGTATCTGTTCATAAAAAAGACATCCTCGTCTGCCAGAGGCCAAACTGGAGGAGCTTAAACAATTTGTATCTTACAAGAGGTAGGCCTATATCGCCTGTTTTAATTGTAGTTAATTACATTATTATTATTATTATTATTATTATTATTATTATTATTATTATTAGTAGTAGTAGTAGTAGTAGTAGTAGTAGTAGTAGTATTGTTGATGTTGTTGTTGTTTGTTGTAGTTATGATTATTATTAATATAGATAATTATAATAATGTGTTGTTGATGATGACGTCATTGCTGTTATTGTTACACTGTTCACTTCATTTTTAAATCATTATTTTCCACTTTCTTTTCACGATCTTGTCTCTAATGCAAATAATGTTGAAGAATTGTTTGCAAGCCTTTGTTTTTCTAGTGGTTTATTGTGTACATGATGAGAAGTGGTTCTGACCGGGTCCAGCTCTCTAAATGTTAAATATCTGACCGAGATAAAATAATGAACTGCACCGAACAACACCTAACCGAGTATCAAACACACACGTGTATATATATATATATATATATATAGACAGAGAAATAGAGAGATAGAGAGAGATTAATAGAGATGGATAGAGAACTATATGTGTGTGTGTGTGTGTGTGTAATTCTTAACAGTTTCTGTTCATTTTGGAAGAGAAAACGAGCGCTGTTCTTTGAAATTATGTTATGATATTGTTTGACAAATTCGAAAATAAAAACCGAAAATTGTAACCTATTTGTAAAATGTAGATTTTCATATTTGTATTTACTTTCTCGTATACTTTTCATAGAGATCCAGTAAATTAAAGTATGCCTCGATTTGTGATTAGGTTCCGAGCTGCTTGGTTTCGATGCCATGGCGATTCCACAGAGGAATCCACCAGGAACCAGCTAACGTTTCTTGCTGACTTCATTTCAAAATATATGTTTGCCAATATCAGTAAAAATGATGATGGTTAGTATTCATTCTATTAATAGCAGCAGAAGCAGTTATAACGCAATTATTTTAGAGGTGTACTGTTGTTCAACAAGGTTTACAAGAAACACTTGTCCATTATCCTACCAATACACATCTCTAATTAGTGTTATTGTGTTTAATATTAATTTCAGGTTTTTAAGATGAATTATCAGTTGTAAAATGGTTGTAAACTCATTGATCATCTTAACCTGCACAAGCACTGTATGTTGTTTTGTTGTTTGTGAATTTTTATGTTCCTGTAATCGTGGTGGTGGAGTTGTGTTTGTGTTGTTTTCCAATATCATTTCTGGGCTGTGTAATGGCTGTGTGTTGAATTTTATTTAAACGACGAGAAATAAATTGTACAAAAGTCAAGGTCTGAAATAAATCTGTTTATTCTCATTATGCATCGATATACACATCGTCGCTTTACACGAGTACAGGGGAGAGACAAAGACAAACTCAGTTACGAATGAAATCTCGTGGTATCTTACACATATCAGGGAAAAACTAAAAGGTGTATTACTGCTTATACATTCTTGTTGGTGTATACATAATTATATATACATACATGCATACATACACACACGTACATACATGCAGTACATACAATTCCCAGTCGATTGCCCCATGTATTATTTTAATGTAAACTTGTATTTCATGTGCAATTTGCTTTACCTACACTTCTGAGCAAAGCGGAGTGAGCGGATGAACTTGACTGGCGCAGATGGGGTTTGGGAGGTTGCGGATAATGGTATCTGGTACCTGCACGGTATCGACATCAAGACTGGAACACGAATAAACTGAGCCTCTTCAAATATTTTGTGGTTTTGATTTTCTTTACTACTGTTTTTGTAATGTGAAGTTTAAACTGGTGGGATTGTGTTGTTAATATTGGATACAATAACATCCTTGAAAGATAACGGTGTCCGTGCAAATGGCTACGCAAAGGGACCATGCGTTGTGCAAATGGAGATAACGTGTCTTCAGCTATCCCTGAGCAAGCTGCCTGTCGGAAACCCGTTCCGTGCATTTGGAAACGTGGCCTGCAAATAATTAGATTTCATTGGGACTTCTGGCGGCGCAGTTAGGCCCAGGATATCTTAAGTGAAACACGCCGTCTGGGAGTCACGTTTCTGCCGCTCCCCCCCTGGTTATTCTCCATGTCAGCTCACCCTGACCCAGCCTCAACGCCCGGGTACCCAAGTGGGTTTGACCGTGGAGCCGTGACCTCCAGAGCGGATCGGATCAGACGGGAAAGGCGACAGGGAGTTAAAGAGGGGGAGAGGGAGGGGAAGGAGAAAGAGGGGTTACCGTGCGAAACCTTATGAAATGTAAGAAATCCGAGAACCGCGACTGACAGCGATCTCTTTTCACTGGGCATACTCCACCCCCCGGCTGCTGTTGGACATTTAAGTCTGCAGAGGTTGCCAAATCAGTATCTTGGCTGCGTTTCATATACTTGAACTCTGATAAATAAAAAATATATATACACATAGCGTTTTCCTGTCCTGATAACCCCTTTATAAAAATTATAATAATAATAAATAATTATAATGATATCCATGTGTGGTTTTGGCTTTTGCATCTGTGCGTACAAGACCATTGAACTAGGCCCAGTCCGGTCATCACCGCCTGTGTCAGGAGGGATAGCTCTATATAAGGGGCCAAACTCAAAGCTGCTACAGTTACCAGAATGTGTTCTCTGTCTTGTTATCTTTTTTTTTTGGCAAGTGCTGGAATCGTCATTATTTCGCTGTCTAGAAATGTGAGCGTTACGCAGGGTGTAGGTTGACGGGGACTGGGTTACCGACAGAAGAGCAGAGCAGAGAGGGGTGAATCAGGTGGATTTCCGAGATGCCCTTTGCCACTCATGCCCCAGACAGAAACAACCCCGATCGCCGCCAAAAGAACACGTGCAGCACAATGCAAGAAACACTCTTGGCCAGGGAAGGATATCCCAGCTTGGGTCATACCCAAAACGCATTCTTTCTCTTCCTCTCTCTATGAATATGTTCAGACTTATTTGCCAGTGCTCTAATTGTTATTGCTTGGAGTCCATTAAGAAACGAGAATATGTGCAGCTTGAATGAATAAACCAATGAGTGAGTGAATGCACACATGCATATAGAGATCACTACCTACACACATTTATATAAAAGCATGCATGCGTTAGTCCAGCCGTATGCCTGCACGCTCGGTGCACCTTTCCTCTCACATTCTCAAACGCGAATGAAACGACTGTCTGGATTCAAAACAACAATCCGATTTAATTAATTGGCACATTTATTGCATTGTAAATCTCACGACGGGGCTTTAAAACGCTATCAACGGGAATCCTTTCATAATTGGGTTATTTAGTCATTTTGTTTAATCACGAGTCAGAAAGCGCTAAATTATCAACCGCTCCGGCGTTCTCAATTAATCCCGTTACAAGCAAATTGCTGCAGGCTAACCTGTGGAACAACATATTAAATAATAATAATAATAATAATAATAATAATAATAATAATAATAATAATAATAATAATAATAACGCAAAAGACTGCATAAAAGACTACGCCCTTAGCAATCCGTTAATTGTTTCTTGACACAAAATTTAGTTTTTCCTTTCTATAAAAAAAAGTATGTTATTATTATCCTTTTATTACTTATTCTGAAAATATTGACAGGAGGCCCCTCCGCTGAGTTTGAGATTTTATTTTACAGTTTCTTAAGGAAACCTCTTGGGCTATTCCACACACAGCCGGACATCGGGAGACTGCAGCACGGTATTAATCTGTAACGTCCCGAGCTGTCAGCGAGTTTCCATATATGCACTGTAGGAAACTGGTATAAACAAACACCGATTACAAAGGATACTTCATCAACACAACCTGTCATTCAAAACCATCAATAATAACCCAGATATGCGTCTTCATGTACACTTATTATTACGGATAAACTTCTGATGTAAATAATATTAGCAAACTTGTATGTATGCATGTATGTATTTTATGCCCTCGTTATTTTCAACCCATAGCCTTCAATGAATACCATTCGATGGGTCTATATTCAACGCGCCTAGAAAAGCAGTCGCTGCAGTGGCGTGTCCCCGGCGCTCCGGTGCAAGGTCAGCGCCATGGCATCCGCCTCGAGAACCCACGAAGAGTCCTGCAGGAGCTGGCGACATTTTAGGAATATATCACAAGAAATAATAGAGAATCCCCCACAAATAATTGTTCTTAATAGCCGTTTGCATTAAAACGTACACAGACACACACATATGCCCTATTTATCTCAATACAAATCGTCCTGTTGTCTAAGAAAATAAAAAAGTGTTACATATTATGTAGTACACACAAATACATACAAACTTCTACATCGAACGACTACGGCAAGCCAGCGTGGATTTAGTGTGCCATAAAGTTGCATTATAATAGAATAATGGAAAAGAATAAGAGGTTTCGATGATAGCATAAGTTATGTAAATTGTGTGTTTGTGTCTTTTAATGTCTTCAGCCCTGTATCCTAGAGACGAAATTAGTATTTATGCATTGATATATTTGTTTTTTTTGCGTTCTTTCTTGAATGTAATCTTTTACATTCGTGTTATCTTTTCTTAAAGAAACATTTTATTTTCATGAGACTGTTAATACCTTAATTTCACTAAATCATCTCCTTAACCTCCAGCTTTCCTGCTATAATAATAATACTACTACTAATAATAACAATGATAATAATAATGGCAAATAAATAAGTAAACCCAGTTTATGTGTTCATACAGATTATGAGAAATAAATAAATAAATAAATAAATAAATAAATAAATAAGTGTGATCTCCTGAAACCGCATTCTCATCCTTTCAGTACACTTTGAATAGGATGATTCATTCGATATATGAATTGGAGCCGTTTCTTTTCTTTTAAGTGCCTTCGGATGGATCTTTCGAGATTTAAAGAGGGGAAGATATCTGGAATTAGTCCACAGTACAGCTACAGCCTCCAACACACTGCCACACACATGCACGGACACGAAACACATATTTTATAATCGTAAACTGGGTACAAGGTGTCAATCCAGTTTATTGTTCATTTAATTATCCGTTTACAGCACGAGCAGAAATACATTGTAAAATAAAACCTTTGAAGTACAGACATCAAAAATAAAACACAAGTGATCACATCAGTTAAAAAATACACCTTTCCCTGGGTATGATCTTCTACACAGTTTGTAAACAAAGAAACGAAAGACGAAATAAAAAAGAATTAAAAGAATACCCCTTTTTAACAACTTACACGAAAAAGGGTGAACGAGAAAGAGAAGAGAATGAGAAAAGATGTGTAACTCGTTTCTCTCCGTGTCAGACCTACCTTTATTTAAAAAGGGCTAACTTAAGGTTTACAAGCATTAAAGCGCAAACTATTTCCTATGACATTTGCACTGTGCACAAAGGGACGAATAAAATCCGTTCAAATCCTGGAACCGCTCTCTGCCCCCTCCCTTCGCCGAGCAACGACAGGCAATGAATTGGATAGGCTGTATAAAGCACGGCACTGATTTTCTCCAGGAATGTCACTCACACGCCGATTCCACGTTAGAAATATATTGTATTATGTTACATATTGTTTCATTTCTTGTCTCCTGGTGTTTTTTTCCCCTTTCTTTTTCAATGTGGTTAAGTCCATGAAACCGAACTTGACGCTGGTTTTGAAGCCGGTGGATCGTCGTGTGTCGAATGTGCTTTTGGCTATTCGTGGCTTGAAACGGCCAGGAGCGGGCGGGATATTTGACTGTTAATCCTCACTTGTCATTAGTCCCAACAGATTCCCTTATTCAGTTATATACACACACACACACACACACACACACACACACACACACACACACACACATACACACGCACAATTAGAGTTCGTCAGATACGAAGGAATATTGTCCTGAATATGTATTTTAGAAAAACAAACAAATACATTTAAGCTGAAGCAAACGAAGACAATTACAGCCTCTGATTTGTTCCAAGCAAACACAACGTTGTACTGTTTGTTGATTTTAACACAAAATGATCCACAGAACAACATATATAGCCTACACACTAAAATATTTTAGCCTAATTATATACTTTGGCGTAACGGACAACCAAGTAACACACACACACACACACACACACACGTAGCCTGTGTGTCTATCTATCTATCTATCTATCTATCTATCTATCTATCTATCTATCTATCTATCTATCTATCTAAATAATTTGATGTGGTAAATATTGCGCATAAAATGTATCTGTATTATTTTTGCCGACAGCTATGCAAATTTTATGGTCAAAAGTCTCCCACATAACGGATGAGAATCTAGAGCAAGGCAGTGCTTGCTTTCAGGGCGGCAACAGAGAGAACCGTCTTATCGACCGGAGGGGAGTTTCATTTTATAAATCACAGTTTATTAAATGACTAGTGATACAGAAATACATTATTTAATATCAAGGATTGTTGTCGGTCACTTGAACGATGGATTGGGCATAGGAAAAAGCATATGTTCATTGTATTTATTTATTTGTTTATTTACAGACTGTAACAATTGACTATTGGTGTGGAGGATTTTTTATTTTCCCCAAAATTTAACTAACTTAATTTAATGAATTCTCACGATCAGTCGCATTATTATTGGTGCAGTCGAATGTGCACAGAATGTATTAATTTGGACTGAATTAGAATTAGAATAATAATAATAATAATAATAATAATAATAATAATAATAATAATAATAATAATAATAATAATAATTCAGCGACGGTAATTGTTGCTCTGCAAACGACAACATACCCTTTAAGTCAGATCATTAGAAATCGCAGTGTCTCTACACTGTCTCCTTTATGGCGCTCTGTTAAATGCACCTATATTGATGTTTATATTTTACTTTGCAGCCCTGCCAGGCGTCGCCCCCTTCTGCTCCCACCGAAAGCCTCGCATTTATTGAACTTGTTCAGTTCCCGGATCCGGTTTACAGAGAGCAACGATGATATTATAGCTAAATTGAATTAAGCGAACTCTGGCTATTTCACTCAATAAAAAACAACTCATCATCTGCAGTTACATGTATTGTTGATCTATTTCAATGTACAATATGTGAATTGCTACAAATGAATAACAATAATAATAATAATAATAATAATAATAATAATAATAATAATACATTATATATATATATATATATATATATATATATATATATATATATATATATATATATATACTTGCATATGCTATATATACTGCTGCAGCTGTTGCTATGTTACAGCTGAAATGGAAAAAAAAAAAACACTTGATCAACGCATACCCTCTCTAGACACAGTCAGGATATACAATTTTCTGTAAAGTGTGAAGATCGCGTGTCAGAACACCTCGGCCGCTGAATTTGAGGTCCTCAAAGGGCAGCTGTCTGCTCGTCGGGGCTGATTTCATTGACGGGTTGTATTGCGGTTTCTGCTGATAAACCCTATAATCCAGAAGCCCGAACTGACGTGTTGAGACCGGCGAGGACTACACCCACTGCAACCCCAACACTGCAGGGCAGAGGGACCCACACTGACGCACACAGCCGTCCCTGGGCCCAGATCATTATTTATGTATACATTTATTCATATATATCTGTATTTATTTACTAATTTGTTTATTTATTTATTTATCAATAAGACACCTAACTGGTGTCCTAAACTCTGAACGTAGAATTGATTCATTAGCTGATCTTATTAGAAAAACTTGTGTGAATGAAACGGCCAGGAGATAAAACTCGGAGCTCCACCATTTTAACTTCAGAAATGTATTGGTAGTTTATCTGCCACTTTTATTCTGTTAATATTTAAATAAACCTACATTATTATGAAAACTAATCTGAAGAGTAAGATAAAATCGTATCTTAATAATATAATAAGTGAATATAAACCCAGGCTTTCAAAAGTGCGTCTTTAAAACAGAAGACTCTATAATAATCGATAATATAATAATCTATAAATGGTCGAGAAGCCCATATACAGTCAGCCAAGCAATTACTCTGATAATCTCGACAGGATGCAATGTCAACTTTCAAGATTCAAGTACAGTAAACTTCACCTCCCAAAGTTAAGAGCTACCTCTGACCGCAAATATGCCAATTCTAATTTCCCATAAAGCATTATTTTCTAATTTCACATCCAGATTTTCGTTTCTTTTATAATTTTAAGAACATTATTTGAATTATGTTTTACAGTTTTACATATTTTTGTAGAGTCGATTCCATCACACAAACACTACTATACAGATATAACTACCAATGCGAATACATTCAACTTTCTTCCAGAATTATAATGCACAATAAATACCGCACATTAAGGGACGTCATTCCCATTTCGCTTGTCCACCTCTGTCACTGTATTTCTTCTCCTCTGTTCCTATGGCTGTCAAATCCCAATTATACGCAAACTCGTATGGCTTTCAAGATAGACAACCAACAAACAAATAAGCAAACAAACAAATTAATGCACACCTCACTGAGTAAACAAGTTAACTAACAAACCAACTATCAACTATAAATAAATAAACAATTAGCCTACATAAATTAATAAATAAATAAGGCACCCCTGTTTTCTAATATTCTTCTAGGGCTGTGACAAAAGCGTGTTCTTTCTTTCTTTTACTTTCTTTTCATTTCTTTTTTCTTTCTTTCTTTCTTTCCTCCCTTCCTTCTTTCTTTTTTTCTCTAATCCCTGCTCTGCTTTAACCAACGCGTTCGTGTCCTTCTCACATGCCGTTTGACTGCAGCGGGTTTTCACAAGTCGCCCAGTGTTGGTTTTGTATTTTACCAGGAACTCGGATGCAGTTTTTATTAACGACACGTTTATGAACAATCAAATGGCCCTCGTAAAAATTTATTGAAGGACATAAAAAACATCCACGGGCACTTGCCGAATATAGCCGCTGAAGTGGGCATGATTTCAAGGCGTCTTACGATTCCCACCTCTCCGATTTTTTTAACTCCATTTTTTTACGAGGGCTATCCCAGTTTGTTGTTTGCTTGTGCATAACACAAGTAATTCGCTCTGTTTTCGCGAAGTTTAACCAAAAGCAGTAGCAGCAGCAGATGACGAAGAAAAAGAAGAAAAAGAGGAAGAGGAGGAGGAAGAATAAGAAAAAGTATGAGAATAAAGAGTCCATTCGCACATCAATCCACTTGACATTCCAATTAAACAATCGCCCCCCAAATACCCCCTACCTTACAACCCCCCCCCCCCCAACACCACCACCATGCCGGCCCCCCATCCCGCTTCAAGAGACTGAAAAGGATATAATTTGGCAGTGGCGAAGGAAACTCCCTTAAGAATAGCGCCGAAGAACTGCTTACTTCTTGTGTGTGTCTGTGTGTCTGTGTGTGTGTGTGTTGATTTTTAATCTAATATTGTCGTGCACTCAGTTGATGTGCCCGGCGCACTACAGGACCTGAAGAGCAGACAGTGATGAATGACAGAAAGAAATAGTGCCTCCTCAATGGTCGTTAACATACCTCGTGCTCCGAATCGGCCGTACAGGCTTCACAATCTAAACCCTTTCCTTTTTTACTCATGATTGAAACAGCGGCAATAAGCCTTGTGTAGCCCTTCGTAAAGCCAACAGGCTTGGGTTTTCTTTCCAGCATACTTTTTTAATGAATACTATCAGCAATACTACCAATAAAACAGATATCTACGTGCTGAAACCTTGAACTACACGTATATCCCAGAACGACTCGCGCATTGATCCACTGTGTAATTTTTGGGGGTAAATATAATCACGTGGCGCCAAGCAGCCAATAGGCGCTCTGGAAGCCCGGAGAAATAATTACCTGGCTTGATTGTTCTATGAGCAGATACAAAAAAAAGTACACATACACTCCATGCAATAATCGGATGCATGTAAAAGAGACGGGAGACTTCGTCATGTCGACCACGGGTCCCATAAGCAACTATTATGTGGATTCATTGATAAACCATGAAAGCGAAGAAGTCTTGGCGGCTGCTCGCTTCTCGGCTCCGGGATCTCTCCCCTCGGGTTCCCGTCCGGCAGGCTTGGTACCAGAGTGTACCGATTTCCCCTCTTGCAGCTTTGCCCCAAAACCTCCCATCTTCACGACTTCCTGGGCCCCGGTGCAGTCCCAGTCCTCAGTGGTGTATCACCCCTACACGCATCAAACCCACTTAGGGACAGACTCCAGGTACGTGCGGTCTTGGCTGGAGCCTATCTCAGGCGCCGTGTCCTTCACCGGCTTCCCGGCTAACAGCAGACACTACGGGCTGAAACCCGACGCGTTCCCGGAGCGCAGGGTCGGGGATTGCCTGCCTCCCAACGCACGAAACTACTCGGATTATCTCTACGGGTCTTCGGCTGACATTCGCGACAGGACGGCGCAAAACATCCCCTCTCCGGAGTCCGAGGTTTTAGCTTCCAGCAAACACAAAGAGGAGAAGCCAGAATTAGACCCGAGTAAGTTGAAGTCTTTCTCGTTTACAGCCGGTTATTGACAAGGGGCACAGTTGCTTGCTGTCCTCAATAAAATGTAATGATCTTGCTCTTCTTTTTTTGCCCCCATCTCTTCCCCCCTCCGTTCAGCGCGAGGAGGCTGCCAGTACTAAAACACGCAGAGCAATAAGGTTGGGTTGTAAAATACGAAGCGGGTTATAAAAATAGAAAACTCGAAAAACAAGCTTGAGGTTTTACGGCGGAGGGAGCTGAGAGAGGAGCTGTACAGGGGCTCCAGATCCACACACACCTCCCTGCCCCACGGGCTGCAGGGCTGCAGCAGGGCTCAGATAGAAGCGGATCCCTTCTGTATATGTTATGTTTATTATGTATTACATGTATTTATTTACAATATAATGGTAATAAAGAGGCATTAAAGTCGTGTCTATGTGTTACTGCTATAATTGAGATATGGCCCTACAAGGGGATACTGATATTACTACTACTACTATTATTATTAATAATAGTTTATAATAATAATAATAATAATAATAATAATAATAATAATAATAATAATAATATCAGTAGGGTTAGATATGTATTGTAGGTTATTTATAGGGTAGACCCAGCTATGTGTCACGATGCTGACCATGAATAATTCTGTGAAACGTTCAAATCAATTAAACCAGTCCAGGGCAAGGCAATTCTACAGACTCATAAAACAACGGTAACCTTTATGTGCATGCACTGTTCTGCATCACTGTAGTGGTGTTTTAAAAGACAAATACATGAAACAATGAAATATAATAATAATAATAATAATAATAATAATAATAATAATAATAATAATAATAATGCATTATATAACTACATTGAATTTTTATTTATTTTGGGGCTACTAATATATACATATATGTGTAAGACTACGTTTATTTTGTAATGCTCGAGCTACTTTGATTCATACATAAAAGCTTTTGCTAAATATGACTCTTAAGGGTAATATATATATATGAATTGGGGAGGTAAGTCTTGAAATAACATGCATTTCAGACCTGCTCTCTAGTCGGTTTCACAGGTCCTAGACTCGACCATTGCTACTGTCAATAGCTGCACAGGTCCTCCTTTTTCGACGACATAAGTTGTTTCGTTTTTATTTCTCTTCCCAACAGCTGGTCCTTAAAAATGGTACAACATCTATAAAAATCCAACACTACGGCAACAATAGCAATAACAGCAAGTAACACTAGAATCAAACTAGTGCAGATAGTGTGTCCATGACATATTACAGCTGGGCCTTTTCTACAGTACACTTGCACCACATAGCAAATGTTGGCCGAAGAAAAATACAAAACACACACAGGTTTGTAAAGCACATTAGCGTAGGTTCCTACTTGTGGGATTCCAGCTGGACGAGGGACTTTGGCTGTAGACACTCATAGGCATGTAAGTCAGTTTATAGGCCTATAAAGCGAATGAGTGCATTCACAATTTTACAACCCTGTTCCCCTTAAGCACTCTATAAGGTCTTAAAAAAAACACTACACTGATATTACACAAAAAGACATGGTGACTACATTTCTGACTTAGCGTAGAAGTGTGAATAATGAGGAAACGTGCGTGGCTGCTTATAATAATTTAACCCGCATTAAAAAGAAAGACGGAATCTAAAAAAAAAAAAAAAAAAAAGAATCGCCCCTCTTGAACTTAAAGTAAGACCGTGGGGGTGGCTTTGTTTATACCGGGAAGGCCAACTTTAGAGAGGAACATGACCCACAAATAGATTAACAAAAGCGCAAGGGGTAGATCAAGCCCCCCCTTCAAACTGAAATATATGTCTTGATTTGTGTATAAATCATAGTCATAATACTCTTTTTTGTTTGTTTTTGATTTTCCAGACAATCCGGTTGCTAACTGGATCCACGCCCGCTCCACGAGAAAGAAGCGGTGCCCTTATACCAAATACCAGACTCTCGAACTGGAGAAGGAGTTCTTATTCAATATGTATCTTACCAGGGACCGGCGCTACGAGGTGGCCCGCGTCCTCAACCTCACGGAACGCCAAGTCAAAATCTGGTTCCAGAACCGGAGGATGAAAATGAAGAAAATGAATAAAGAGAAGACCGACAGCAACGAACAATAATGCGCCTTCACGGAGAGATAAACACACAGGAACAAGAACAGGAACAACAAACAACAAGCAAGCAAAGGGGGAATCGTAAAACTATTGCAAGAGGCTTTTCTCTCTCTTTTCTTTTTTTCTCCCAACCCTGTCTCTGTCTTTGAATTTTATTTTATTATTTTGTTCTGTCTTATTGTATTTTAATGTTTCTCTGTCTTACCTCTCTCTTTCGCCCTCTCTTCTATTTCTTCACCGAAGCGGTTTATTGACGTTGAATGTGCAACGCTGTTCAGAACACTATGGGATTTTATTTGCTTGTTTGTTTCTTTTATAATATATATTTTTTAAATAATAATATCACCTCATTCTGCTTGGACAGGAGCAGCTATCTTCATTTCTTCCTTCAAGACTGTATTGAAAAAGCAAGAGACAGTGGAAATATACGCATTTATATATATATATATATATATATACACTATTTCATTAATAACTAATATAACCAGAGGAAAGTACTTGAATTTTGTTTTCGATATATTCTTTTATTTCGTAATTTATGATCGTCCCGTGCTTATATTTTATTTTCCACGTTTTGTAAGTGCGAAACATGCATATTTTGTACAAACAATGGAACAAGACAAAAAAGGAAAAAATGGCAGGAACGTTTGTCTGTATGTTTACGTCTATGTGATAATAGTTTTTTGATGTACTTATTCGTGTATTTTTACATTCTTATCACTAGATCCTGTAAAATTATGTTATCTTGTAGATTGTAGCTATATTTAAATATATTCAACGCCACCATACTTTCTACGTGTTTTATGTTATTTTTCCCATAAAATAATGTTTAAATGGGGCACACATTTACATATGCATATGTATGCACACACACAGAAATGTTTGTGTGTGGGGGGGTGTATGTGTGATTCACTTCTAATCCTACCAATTTATCTATCGGTATATATTATCCCTCAAGACAAACCTGCGGTCACATTCATATTCTTATGTAGCTGGCTTCCTCATCTAACCACGGCGACTCAAATCATAAACAACTGCTTATTACCTGGGTACAAAAAAATAAATAATCAAAAACCAAAACACCAACAACATACAGAAATAGAAATCAGTGAAGGCACAAAAAGTACAGTTCCAGATTCCAGAGAGGCGTGTTATTAATTAATTGTCTTGCTGCTATACGTGATAATATACAAAATGTAAATCGTATTTAAATATACACTGTTTTAGGAGGGAAGAGAGGAGTCAGTGGGCATAAATCCTCTGCAGAAACAGGCCGGTCTGATCGCGGCTGCAGGGTGGACCGGGGCCTATTCTCGGAAATTGGAAGCAGCTGTCCTTCGGGTTCATTATTCCCCGAATTTGATTCCTTTCTTAATTAACATTTCCTGAGCAGCCTTGGCCATTCACCTTAATGACACCGGCACTGCAAATGAGCAATATGAAAGGACTAATGATGGAGGGACATCGAAAACAGGCCCGAATCACAGCCTGCACGTTACCTTTACCTCTCTAATAGCTAATGGCACAACAGGGCACACTCTATACAATGGATGCGTTTGTGTTTTTCATACCTAAAACTCAGTCTGCATTGTATTCTGATACCCCCCCAGACACACATACACACATATATTCATATTGGGATACATCGTCTTAAAAGAAGAAAACATACAGAAGGTTCTAAAGCAGGTGGAAAATAAATCATAGTTTTGGAAAAATACGTTTTCGGAAATATCCAAATATTCGTGCAGTCTATAATCGTAATTCGTGTAATTCGCTAGGCTGCCCTCACCATTTATATTAAAGATCTAGCAAGTTATTTGGTTTAATAATCAAAACAAGGTAATAAGAAGTCTATTGAAAAACAGTCAAATACTGGCTAAACATTTTCACACATTTTTTGTTCGTTATGTGGTCGCATTTATGTGCATTTGTATTCGTAGACCTCGGTGGACACCAAATTGTATTTAGCATATTTTGCTAATTCTGTTAGCGCATGTACATTTGCCAGCAGTGTGAATAAATCGAAGGGTCACGTCTTTAATTCGAGTATACTAAGCTAAATAAAAAAGCATACATGTTCTGTTTGTACAGGCTGTGTGTGTGTGTGATCAAATCAGCACATATAATTGTCTGAGTTAAGAATGAGCAATGCTTTTACATGTACAATCTAAAAATTGTGGTAGAACAACAACTATAACAATAATATTAATACTAGTCATAATAATAATAATATGGAGTTCCATATTACCTACGAATTGTACAAGGTTGTGTGGGGACATGAAGGAATAAAACCATTATTCCTTATTCCTTTCCCACACAATAATCTTAAACACCGATTATATTACACTGTTGTGTTGCTGTTTATCAATTAAACGTGGTCGATCCTGTCTGAACGCCACAGAATTATAAATATTCACACGTTTTTGTTTTTTTCTTGTGTCACCTTTGACCCCCAAAAGGTGACGAGCGCTTGGTGACGCAGCAGTGCAATACAAATGCACATTCAAGTGTGCCTTTCCAGCAGCAGAGAAAATACACAGGGTCGTTCGCTTTTAAAACTGCACCTAATGAATACAGGTCTCTGGTGTTTCTCTGTCAGGTTTGTGTTGTGCTCGTAATAGCAAGAAGTGTCCTACCCATTGATCAGTTGCCCTCATGTAAAACTCAAACCAGTAGATTAAAATATATATGTGTAGCTTTACTCTCAATGACTAGGATTCCAGACTTTCACATTGATCCCATTGCAAATAATCTGTTGGTCTGATTGATCATCAATTTCCGCTGTGCACCAATTAATATGTATCATGTGTATCCACTTATCACCCAAATCCGTTAGCTTTTACATTCATCTCAATGTATGAAAACACAGACATCTTTGTTTCAGTCTAACATCCTTGCAAATTCCAATTTCCTACACGTGATTGTCAAAGACCCAGTTGTGCCTGTGATCATTTTCAGAATTGTACCTTTATGGCTGTAGATGTGAGATTACATCTAGCTATCTGTGTTACCAGAGAATGGATAGCTAAACAAACAACCCCTCGACCTCCCCCCACCTTATAATCTGAAATGGGATCTCATTAAACCCACTTCTGGTCTCAGCAGTAATGTGTCGGGTCTGTAGGAATAAATAATCATACACAGCGACATGCGTACGCTGGGAAAAGGTTAAATGTGGCAAACATCGACTTATTGTCACATATAAATCTCAAGGTTCCCAAACTCACCATAATCAAATAACGTTAATACCAATACTAACACTCACAATACAGGGCTGTGACGGTGTGGGTTATAATGAGGCAACAACGTATTGCTGATGACAACACTTTATAACGGAATAATTATAATATTTTGTTTTATGAGCATCACTGGATAAAACAAAAGTGTTTGGAAACATTGTTTAATTATTTATTGATAGCACAACCTGCTATTTTCACTGAGTTTATAATAATGCTATTCAAAATACTATCATGGCTCTGCTAATATCTGTATTTTTTTGTTTTATTGAAATCACCAATACTAAATCGATACGCTCCGAACACCAAAAATAACGCTTCCTTATATTCAAGTATGCACTGTCGCATACATATATACATGCATGCATGGATGCATACACACGCATGCACATGCACATATTTATTATTTTGCATGTGTGTGTCGGTTCACAGGCGCATTGTAACCGTGCCCCGGTCTCTCTTTTCTTACACGCATATATTATTTATGGACTTTTACTTCTGTTGTCCGTAGACGAGCTGAGCCGCATTATATATGTATGAATTTCAGGAGAGCCTTTTCCGTAAAGACACACGTGGATTTGATGGGTTTTTCTCCTGTTGTTTTCAATGAAAGTATGTGATGCATGCGAAGAAGGGGGTGGGGGTGCACTGGCTATACTTTTGACAATGCGCATAAATCAGTTCTCAGTCTTCCTTTATTGTGAGGCTATTTTTGTTCTGATACACACAGTGGTATTTTGTAAAGCAAGGCAGGGTCCATGTGATGGTGTGTGTGTGTATGTTTCAGGACACAGCAGTGACTTTATAGTACAGATAGGCCTATTCTAAATATTATATCTCTGTGGTTCTCTCAGTAGTTTGGGTTGGGTGTTCAGGGGTGTGCAGTGCAGTATAACCCCCCATCCACACAAACACACACACACACACACACACACACAAACAACCACCACCAGTCTGGAGGTTGTTTCCTGGGAGCTCGGCTGGATGAAATTGTCTTTTTGTACTGGCAAAACAATGCTGACAGGATGCCGACGTTTTTAGAGCCCAATCCACTTGCGACATTTCCGCAGCAAAGCATCAAAAATGCGGCCTTTTACAGCCCCTGTTTGAGCCGCCGGTGTTTGTCTTCAATAAGAGCGAACAAAGCGGGCCCAGGGAGATGGCTAGACGTCTGGACTAAATTGCTTTATGGTTTTAATGGAGGCTGATGCAGGTTCGCTTTCAAAGCCGGCTTATTGGGGTGTTTTGTAGATGGCCCCCCTCCACAAACAGCACAGATTTCGAAGAAACAGAAACGTTCAAACTGATAAAGCCACTCAACTTGAAAGGCCGTGAAGCCACTTGATGTGTGTCTGCACTATTTTACACCCCCACCCCCCTCACAAACCTGCACAGAACAAAACGCTGTAAAAAAAGAAAAAAAAGAAAAAAAAAGACCTTCAAACATTGCTTAAAACTCTTTTTCCAACCTCTCTAACTTCATTGAAGGAGTAAAAGTGCAATTTCGTAGATAGATATATAGAGAGAGGGAGTGAGTGAGAGAGAGAGAGACAGATAAATTATGGCTCATATAAAAGTACATAATTAATTCATTTTTTCATTAATTCATAGTTTGTGAACCTCAATAAGCTGAAATACAGCGAGTTATACCTTATAATAATACTGGTGGTGTTTTTTTGTTTTTTGTTGTTGTTGTACTTTAGTATAAATCCCACTATTTATTTTAAAACGCTGCAGTGGAAAAGTAGTCCCCATATGTAGGACAGACACAAGATGTCGCTGTTGTTTCACATTTCGCCCTGGTCTCCGCGGCGGTCGGTGCTGAGGTTTGTCTTTGCTGGTGTGTTTTTTTCGCCGCAGATTTCGAGTTTCACAGATCCAGCGCGCAGTAAGGGTATCAATCATGGAAATAGCTCTGAACAGTCAGCACTCCAGAGCATTAGGGTTGCAATAGATTTTTTGAAGTTATGAATTATCACTTGGTTGAAATTCGATGTAGCATTTATTTGTTTTTTTTTAATCCTTTCATTTTATTTATTTTTTAGAAAAGAAAAAAAAATCTTACCACATCAATAAGCATTGTTGCACTAGAATTTGCTGTCGGGTTCTTCTCTCTTCTTTCATTTTCTTTCTTTGTTTCTTTTTCTTTATTCTTTTCTTCCTCTTTTTATTTCTTTCATCCTTCTTTCTCTCTTTGTTTCTTTCTTTTCCTCTCCTTTTACGTAAACATGCTTCAATTGTTGCAAAATCAGCTAATGAAAGCGTGATAGAAATCATTTGTAATCGAAATAGAAAATGGTTTAAATATTGTTAAAATGCTTATGTAGAGGTACCTTTAATAACTCGGTCAGTTTATACTGAGTATTATTATTATTATTATTATTATTATTATTATTATTATTATTACTCCAAATATAATAATATACATTAATCAGCATATATTTGTTTTAACTGGAATGTATCTTATGTGAATTGTAAGTACCTCTGGATAGGGGCTTCTGCTAGGAAATAAATAATAACACAAATAGATATATGTGCGCTTGTGCATGTACTTTCTTTGTCTGTGTCTGTGTCACACGTAATATTATTATATGGATAACCAGGCTAAGTACAAACCTTTGGAAGGTACGAGAAACAACACAAATAAGGACAGGTCATGTGAAATAAAATAAAATAAGGATATTGGACATTATTTTCAGATGTGTGGGGTGAATTGTGGAGACAATCTTTCATCGTCGGATATACTAAGTGTGCAAATCCAAAGCAACTCCGCCGTTTTCCTTGCATTCCTGTGTGTGTTTGTGTTTGTGTATGCTATGGTGTATTTAGTGTCATCAACATTTTGTTTATTTCAATCCCCTCTGCTTGCTTTCGAATACCTTCTGGGTGGCTTGTAAAATGTTGATAGTTACGGAACAAAGTGGGGGGTGTTAGTCCATTTAGAAGCTGGTTCGTTGCCTATATCGATGAATTGGTTCCATTTTATAAAAGAAAGTGTGGTAAAGACAAATACTACCTCCGTGTTATCTCTGCAATGGAAAAGAAGACACCCCTGAAGGACACATGAAGGCAGGCAGCCAGACTGACGCACAAAAAGGAGCTTTATTATTGTAATAATGAAGTAAGCAGCAGAAATACAACACACCAAATGTACACCATAAAAAATAACATAAAATAAAACAAAACAAAATAAAAGGCATTGCCCGTTGGCTTGTGCACACAGCTCAGCCACTGGAAGACACTGTTACACTGTTACAAAACAAGTCACCCGGACGTGCTGTTTACACTAATCATTAGATACTATACTACTATACTATACAATACTACAATAATACATGTTTAGTTATTCATCAATTACAATCATAACCAACAGCAGCCAATCATTTTCGTTTTCCAATGAACTGGCATGGCCCCCGAGTACGGGCGGCAGGGTGCGCGGACAGTGCCAGGGCTCAGTAACTCTGCTAATAAACTCCGTGTTAGGACATCACTCGACTTTTACGACGAAGTGTAAAAGTCTGCAATAACTCCACAAAAACCAACTTGAGGCAAAGGGTTTGTGTTGGAGGGGGGCTGGGGTGGTGGTTAAGGCCCAGTGACAGAGCACAAGTAGAAACAAAACACTACATTAACATTAATGTGCCAATTGAAATAACGAGGGATAATGTAGTTTTTTATTAACTTGGCTCTGCAGATTTACTACATTTCAGCACCACTTCCTCGCAGAATCAGAGGCAGGAGGATACGGTGGTCAAAAAATGTGTGATAGAATGAATTGAGGACTCCTTCCTCAATCATCGGCATTTTCCAAAGACACTATGTATATAAAAACATAAATAATATTGGAATACATAGAGAAATAGTCAAGAACATGGCACGTGGTTCATGATGTTAATATAAATACGTTTAGATGAAAAGACAGAGAACTGAAACATGGCATACATTTGATGCAAAATATGTTCACGATATAGCTAAGTAAAGTTTCAAATATTAAATGGTTTATTAAAAACGCACAATCATAAAAAAAAAACCAGTTATGGGAACTAAAGTACGTTCAGCGGTTTGATGCAATGGTATTTAAGTATCAATACAAACTATAACAAAATAAAATGAATGCAGTGTACACAGATCTTTAATACTCATGTATGTATTGTTTCTTATGCAGTAGTTCACTGATTTTTATATATAAGTATGACCTCCTAATAATTTGCAAGGTGTTTGAAAGTGGTCATGTCAAGAGATGCTCAGCCATGTAATCAACTCTTTTCTTTGCGGTTCCCCTTTGGTATTGGGCAGTTTTTCATAAACAGTAAAGAGATTTGAAAACAAGACAGAGCAAAAGAGTCCAGCTTTCCGTTTAGCGAAACACATTCTCTTCTATAGCTGCGTCATAAAATCCTGATCAGGGGACCAGGATAAACACTTTAACCTACACACGTGTATGTGTGTGTTTTTCTTGTACCTTTCTCACTACATAAAGGTCCATATACTCTTAAAAAAAAACACAGGCATATGCGAGCAACTAGTTTTAACGAGTTAAAATCCGGTTAGACAAGTCAGCGAATGTATATGTGGAATGTAACCTATGCATTCACATTTTTGTCTTCTATACTGTTTCTACAACGTTAACAACGTTATTAAAAACACGATGGGGGCTGCAAATGTCTGAATACAAATTGAAAGCGTTTTACATTCTGAAGGATTGTAAATGCACGTTTCTTTTATGTTTTGCCGCGTGTCTTCTTTTGCACCTTTGAAGTTCAGTTCGGTGCACATGTGCAAGTCTGTGTAACAGAAAATGCATGTACATGGATATGTATTTAAAAAGCAAGCCGTGCACGATATGAATTGGAGGAGTGACGCGAACAGCGTAGCGTCAGTGACGTGGGCTTATTTACTAAACATTTTATGCCTCCATATGATCCAGTAACGTTTATTTTCCGTTTTTTTCTTTTTAATTTTCAACCGAGGAGAGAGGCTCCGACGCACAGCCCCGAGATACCGCTCCCTCGCCTTCGCACCGGGTCTGACCGCTTCCCCGGCGCGGTGACCCATCCGTGCGTCTGATTTCCTCTTGTTCAAAGTCTTTCTATTTTGAGATCTGTGGTATTAATGCGCGCTTTTATCTGCCCCCTATTATGATATCCCTTTCCTTCCTCGCTATCCCCCGAAACACACACCTTTCCGAAAATGTACAAATATGATCCAATTGCCTTAAAATAATAACAACAATAATAACAATAATAACATTAACAATATTAACAATAGTAACAATGTATTATTATTATTATTATTATTATTATTATTATTATTATTATTATTATTATTAAACACTAAACTCCTGCACCATCCAGGATTCTGTAGATTACTGTCTTTTCGAGATAGACGTCTGAGTACAGTCGGGGTAGGGGGGGCAGATGAAGGTTGGTTTTGTGGTGGAGTGGATTGGAAGGGGGGAGGAGGAGGGGGGGTTGGGTGGGAGCAATAATAAAAAAAATCTCTCGATCTCTTACTCTACCGGCGGAGAGAGCCAGTTTGGGCCGAAGCACTCATTCACACACGCGCCGTGAGCCGGATTTGAGCCTGCAAATAGAAAAAAGGGGGAGAAATTGAGACTCTCAGAGGAGGGAGAGGGAGAGAAAGGAGAGGGCGAGTGGAGAGAGGGAGAGAGAGAGAGAGTGGGAGAGAGAGGGTCGAGATTGTCCAAAGGGGCAGTATTCCTTTTTTTTTTTTTTTTGTAAGGTTCCGGTTGTTCAGACAGTGGTGTAGTGGAAGCGGTATAGTGCTTTGTCGAAAAGGATAATAATTAAAAAGGGTATTCCCAACAACAGTAAATCATCATCATCATCATCATAAAGCAACAACAATTCTAGCAATTAGCAGCCCAGCATTGCCGTCTTTCACCCTCTCATGAGAAAGCCATGAGCTCCTATTTCGTGAACCCTCTTTTCTCCAAATACAAAGCCGGCGAGTCTCTGGAACCAACTTACTACGACTGCCGGTTCCCTCAGAGCGTCAGCCGGAGCCACGCGTTGGTTTACGGTCCCGGAGCGGCGCCCACCGGCTTCCAGCACCCGTCCCACCACGTCCAGGACTTCTTCCACCACGGCACCTCCGGCATCTCCAACCCCGGATACCAGCAAAGCCCCTGCGCCCTGGCTTGCCACGGGGACGCCACCAAATTCTACGGATACGAAGCCCTTCCGAGGCAGTCGCTGTATGGCGCACAGCAAGAGCCCAGCGTAGCGCAATATGCAGACTGTAAATCGACTAACGGCGCTAACCCAGGAGACGGACAAGCCCACTTAAATCAAACTTCGTCTTCTAGTCTCATGTTTCCCTGGATGAGACCACACGGTTAGAATGCTTTTGTGGTTTGCTTTTTATGCTTTATTACTATTTTGATTACTATTATTGTTGTTGTTGTTGTTTTTCCTTCCTAAACGATGTAAAACAGAGAGAGGAGAGAGAGAGCTTGAAGGCCAAGGGGGAGGGTGACAGTGTGTCTTGGGAAGGGTGCATTAAAGTTGACGTGATGAAGGATTATTTTCTTTTGATTTTTCTATTTTCTTTTTGCCTTTATTTGTTTGTTCCTCACCTTCTTCTACCCAGAGAACTAGTGTTTGAATGCATCGCAGTGGCAGCCATTGTGTTTTTTGTATGTCTGTTGTTCTGTTTGTTTGTTCCTTTGTGTTTTCTCTCATTCAAATTATCTCATGGCGGTCTAGCCAAACCGCTTATATATTTAGACTTGCTTGGGGTTTCTTTTCTTTCTATTTCATTTCAAAATAGTCCTCGCAAAAGCTATAGTTCTTCCTTCCTTTCCCTCCTCCTCCCCCCCCCACCCCTCTTCTTGCCCTCCTCCTCTTCTGAGCACACACGTTCTGCACATGCTGTATTCGTATACGGGGTTGAAATAAATTAAACTGGACAAATCAGGAAAACATTGACATGTTTGGCATATCAGAAATGGCCTCCGTCGCCACTGTCTGCGCTGTCAAACCAAAAGCAGACCCTGCAACAACAACAAGGCACGAATATACCCGTGTTGCCTATATCTGCATGTCGTAAGAGTCCGCGAAAGCGAGGGAGACACTGTAAGTTCAAGACTTCATTAAGTACTTGATTTTTGATGGGCATGGTGTCTTGTTTTTGTTTTGCTTTGTTTTCACCCCCCACCCCCACCACCACCGAACTCCCACTTCATTTCCCCTGCCTGCTCTCTGTGGCTATCTTACTCTCTGTTTATGGATAGCATCAGGAGTAGAAGATTTATACTGTGCATATGGAATAAAAGGCCAGTGCTTTTACTATGATTGCTGTTAGGGTTTATAGGGGTTGACTTAATAGGACTAAAAGTGGATCTATAACTGTCTATTTCCTTATAAGTGTATATATATATATATATATATACACACACACATACATACTCAGATACACACTGTAGGAGTAGAAGTACAACAACAAAATCAGTTATAATAATAATAATAATAATAATAATAATAATAATAATAATAATAATAATAATATTAGCATAGACAATGCTCTATTATTTTATGGGACAGATATGGTATTTCGTTCTTGATTGCATCTGCATAACACGTCCAAACTTGCAAAGCATAACAGCAAAAAATTCCTGTTCGTTGCTCTTTTTCAATATACAGATGTGCGTATATTTTAATGATTGTTGTTATTTATAATTGTGTAGGTTAACAGTGGGATAGCTATTAAATCTGACTCCCCGCTGACTCCAACGAACCTAATTTGACACTGCAAAGAGCTACAATAGGCAAACCCAAGCATAAGAGTGTTCCCTCAAGTATTATGATCATGCTGAACCCTCCATTAAATAATATCTTTGACCGTGTTCTGTTTTCCTATCACTAAATTCTCGCTGTTACTTCTCCAGATTATACGATTGGCAGAGATTTATTGCCCTTCATTAAAACTGTAATGAGGACATTTTTGTAGCGAATTGAACTGTGGGGTACATAAATTGCCGTGTTTATGTTTGTCGAAGCAGTGCATTCTTGAACGTAAACCTGGCCAACCCAGCATTCTTGCAAACCGCATTATGAGTGGATTTTTGTATTTATTTATCTTTTATTTGATATATATCAATATTTGTATTCTTGGCCTCCTGCAAAGATCTAGTACAACGAGCGTCCCATGTCAGATGGGTCTTGATCTCATAAGAGAAACATTAAGTTGCCTTTTTTATCCTGTAATAAACATTTTTACGAGGCTCTCCCAAGGCCAGTAAATATACACGTATTCGCACAGTTAGTTGTCTAACAGTATTGCACAGGGAATTACAGTATTCACATATTTTTTTCAAACTTGGATTTGAATAATGAAATGGCCACATATTATATCCAGTATTTAAGTATATTAATTAACATAATCTATATATAATCTAATATATATATATAAAATTATATATTACCTAAATCATTATATACAACCATTGACAATGTAAATATACTCTATATGAATGTAAAATACTAAAATCTCACACCCAATACATACAAACAACATACATACGTCAATCAAGACAGACATGGTGCATGAAAGAAAGAAATAACTATTGTTTGAATCTTAGTTATTTGAATTCTATGAATGCTGTTTTATCTGTTTTGGGTGGCTTCGCTCCTGTACTGTAGTTAAAAACATGGGTACGGTTTTCGCTTCAATGTTGCTATTATTATTATTTTCATTTGCAATTCAATGCCATGGTGTTTTCCCCTTCTCTAGCTCCGGGGAGACGTAGCGGCAGGCAGACTTACAGCCGGTATCAGACCCTGGAGCTGGAGAAGGAGTTTCTCTTCAACCCTTACCTGACACGGAAGCGCAGAATCGAGGTGTCCCACGCCCTCGGACTGACGGAGCGGCAGGTGAAGATCTGGTTTCAGAACCGGCGGATGAAGTGGAAAAAAGAGAACAATAAAGACAAGTTCCCGGGCCAGAGAGGGGAGACCGAGGCCGAGGAGGAAGGCAACGAGGACGGAGAGGCTGAAGAGAAGGAAACGGAAGAGAAAGAGGAGAGCAAGGAGTGATTTTATGGCCCTCTCTTTTTATGGTTATATGGCTTAAAAAGAGAGAGAGAGCGCCAGGGAGGGAAAGAGAGAGAGCGGCGAGAGAAGAGGGAGAGAAAGCGCAAACTTTACGACCATTGTTTTATTGAGTCAACAAGTGAAGAAAATCCCACAGACATAGCTGTCAAAAACACTTTTTCTTTTTTCTTTTTTTTTACCACCCCTCTGGAGACAGAAGATACGGGATTTCTTTGGACTAAAGAAATCTGTTTTCTTGGGTTAAGAAGCAGAAACGGAAATAATGTCTAATGTATTGGAACATTATTTTGTTTTCGGTGGCGTGGGGGGACGGCGGTGTATTTATTGTGGGTTAGCGCTGTTGTGGTACTCTGGAGAGTATTAAAAATAAGCATTACATTTAAACTTATTCAAGAAACCATTGAAAAGATTTTTTTTTTTTTTTACAATTAATTTGGTATTTTTCTAACACCGAAACACATCGACATCTTTTCAGTGTTTGAGTTTCAATTCCAGATGTCCACAGCGGTTTCCAGCTAAACACAGACACAATTCAAACGTCACACAAAAAGTCCCATTGCGTTTTCATAAGGTGACAATTTGAACTACCTAATTTACATGCTACGAATACACGTATGGAAGAATTACAATACGAGTTAAAGAAACATGTTTCAAAAATATATAAATACGAAACATATTGGCACAGATTTATTATATTTATTATAATACTTAGGCGATTATCTTTGTGTCTCAGATCTAAATTAGCGCTGCTGTACCAACGTGAGTAAAGCTCGTATACAGTATTTTCTGTAACTGCAGGCACCCTTATAATTACAATTATTATTATTATTATTATTATTATTATTATTATTATTATTATTATTATTATTATTATTATTTGGGGGGGGGGGGGGGTTGGGGAGCTTGTGGTCGAAAATAAGGAAATCTGCCGGGTGGGGTGGGGTGGGAGTTGTTATATTGTAATAATTAATCATATGAATGCTATTGTGATATTTAAGGAATACCAGGGAATTTCAATCGCTTAAGAAAATCCTTCAAATGCTACCTAAAAAGGGGACTGCAATAAAATGTAAATTACTTATTTTTTAAAACAAAAATCTCCTTCAAAGGGAATTCTCACTATTCAATCTTATTATTATTATTATTATTATTATTATTATTATTATTATTATTATTATTATTATTATTATTATGTAGGATGTTTTTTTCTTGAGTCAAGGAGACAAAGAAACATGATTGATGTTTTAAACTCTTAGCCAGCTACCAAGTAGCCAAAATTCAACTGTTACTCTGTCACTACCTAAATCAATGAAAATACGTTTTCTGTTTAAGAAGTACACTAATCAATTTTGTTGCTGCTTATTTTTATTCATCCCCCCCCCAACAACTTAAACTGCCTAGAAAACGCACACTTCTGTGCTAAATGTTACAAGTACTATATTTAGAATTATTTTATAATTATAATTATTATTTTATCGTGCTGATGGTATAGAGTAGAACTAAATTGCACTGAATATAATCTCACGTATGTCCTTATATATATATTGTTGTTTGCAATATGCTCGTTTTGTTGGTGTTTCTTATTTTTAAGTGGGAAAAGTTGAGTGTTCACTACCTGAATGTTTAGAGGAAAAACACATTAAAAAATGTAAGATGACTTTTTCCTTCACCCGTCCTTTTTGTCATGTATTCGTGTTGCGCTGAGAAAATAAACTGATTTTAAACGAGGTTGTGGCTGTGTCTGGCTCTGTCCCTATGGCCTCCACGTTGCGCTCGTTGTGTCAGGTTTGTGTCCATGTATGACGTCTCGGACTCCGGGAGCGCGCAGGCAGCTGGGAAGTGAATGTGGACTTCAGTTTGTCGACACTGTGGGGTAATGGAGGTTCAGTACATCTTCATTAGTGGGGTTGTCACTGATGTCTCCTTCTCACTCCCGCTCTCCCCCAACTTCTCCTCTTTCGGTGTTCGCTTCATTGGGGTATTTAGAAAGTGAACACGTGTATAGATAGATAGATAGATAGATAGATAGATAGATAGATAGATAGATAGATACTCTTGCATCTCTATTGACAGCTACGTGATTCACACAACTTCAGAAACGAGGAAGGACATGCTATTTCACAAACACACAACACCAAATTTACACACACAAGTGGAGTAACAATGCCAGCACTAGATGTGTAGTATCAAAGCGTATTTATTAAATCAATTAGAGACAGAGTGGCTGTGGACTCATACATCTGTATACTGTACACTGAAACGTACTGTTATTCAACGTGAGACATCACTTTTGTGTGACAAAAAAAGACAAGACCGGTGTTGTGCCTGTTTCGAAAATAGAGTGTGTCTTCAATCACAGTGTGTGTGTGTGTGTGTGTGTGTGTGGGTGTAAGAGAGAGAGAGAGAGAGAGAGAGAGAGACTACGTAAAAGTAAATCGCTTCAATTCAGACATATAAAACTGTCATTGCATATTTACGAGGCGCACAGAACATTCAAAAAATGCGTAATGATTTTGCCACCCCTGACAATAGCCAGCTTTCCACACGGTCTGGAGACAGACACGCACCCTCGCCCTCAACCCAGATGTGCCTGGGCAGAAAACGAAGCAGGCTACCAAAGCTACAGAAAACCAACACACACACACACACATGCACCCCGTTGCATACATACAAGTACAAGACTTGAGGTTACAACACGACCTAAATTGGGCACTACCCTGCCCCTCCCAAATCCGAGCATCTTCGATTACTAATCGATTACGTATTGCGGACTTACAGGCCAGTCTACCTCACCCGGCAGTGTCACACTGGAGCGAGTCCTTTATCACGATTAAATAAATGTCCAAAAACAAGGAGGGGGACATTTTTTTTCTCTCTTGGTTTGAACACGATACTCATTTTTTTTCATGTAAAGAGAATTGTGAACAAGAATCAAAGTGGTATCTCCACAGGTGGGGAAATAATAATATTAATAAAGTCAAGGTTAATGGCTACGGATTTCCTATTCAGGTTCGTTATTACCACCCCATCCTTTACCCTTTGGTACTGGTAACATTGGAATGAATCACTGGAAGTATGGATATCAAGCAAGGCTTTGCACAGAAGAGTACAATGGCCCGTGGTGTCTCCCAACTCTTGGGCCCGTGATGAATCGCTCCTACAGGCCTATCTGTGTGTTAGTGCCCCAGTTGTTTATATAGATGGCCGAGATAAGCGGTTCCAAGATTCTTCAAAAGTGCCCTTGATGCCGAGGCAAGGCCACGATGAAAGTTGTAGCTTTTGACAAATGAAACCGGATACGTATCTTAACACAAACACACCACGGGTTTGATTAATATATTGAGAGAAAATTAAGTGTTTTCTTCTTCTTTTTCTTCTTCGTTTCATTTTTAATCCCAGACTCCCTTTTTAAGAAGTACTTGCTGTTGGAGACGTGTTTTGGCATAAGTGCCAGGAAGTGGAGATCTCGTTATTTATTTGTTTTAATAGGGGTGGCAGTTTATAGGGGTCACTCGGGTGCGTTTAATGTGAGCATTAAACTACAGGAACGCAGTTGAGGCGAGTTAAATAGCCTACACTCTTGAATTGAAAAAAAAAAAGGTTTTATCGCAACGCAATTTCTGTCCGAACAACATCAACAACCAAAAACACGAATGTCTGTTTAGAAAGCATGCAGGAGGAAATCACAGTGACTCCTGTCATATGACATTTGTGTTTTGACATTACTGGCAAGAAGTGTGTGTCAAGGTGTGCATTGGTTGATGTTATGTTATGTTAACATGTATGCCAACCTAGTTTATATTACAGCATATTAATTATACAATATTATGCAATATTTAGCCCTAGCCCTTTATTACTTCACACGTTACTAGTCCACAGTCATATGCTAATTAAAGCATTGGTCAGATACAATGCGTATGAATTTGTGCTCTGACGCAGGCTGTCTGATTTGTTAATTTGATTGTTTCATATTATCAGAAAGAAGAAATCGTCAAATACTAATTTATTGACTGCACGTCCGCGACGAAGGCAATCGTGTTGTAAATCAAGTCTAATTAGAGTCTTATGAATTAGAGTATAATTTAATTATACGATTTGGTTTCCGCAGACAGTAAAGCATCGTGATGACCGTTATCTTATTGCAGCTCGTTTCACTTAAGACAGTGTGGCGTCTTTTCTGTTATTTTTTCTTCTTCTGCAGACAACTGCCTTTGTACAGAACACGTGGGTACAGTTCGTGTCCCCCGGACTACACTGGAGATTCATTGAAATAGGATGGTGAAGAAGGTGCTGTGTGGAGTTCTTAATCACTTACAAATTTAACGAAAAGTACTTATACGTTTGTGTATGTAAATTTGAAGCATGTATAAGGCCAGGAGTAAATGTGCAAGCAATGGCATCTTTCCACACTCTGTATACTGTGCCCTTTCAATCCGAATTAAGGGTAAAATCAGGCGTAGACTCTAATATAACGGTCGGGACTAAGTGATAACTGTCAGAGTGGGCCTCCGTGCTTTAAAAACAGATTCAAGTGTACATTTTCTAACTGATACGTTTTTTAATGTGGTGTTTGCATCATCAGAACATGCTCCAATAAAAAAGTGTGATTTTTTAAGTAGCTGGCTCTGATAAGTCTGGCCAACAAAAGTGAGTTGACAACGTTCATTTTCTTTCCCCATCCCCTCCGTCTGTCATTGCAAACCCCAAGGACAATGTTCACGTTTCCAACTGAAATTTTTGACATCTTGGATGTGATATAGGGCTAGACCCAATTAAAAAGTTGACCCAGCCGGGAATCGCAAACTAACTAGTTGTACCCTACCGCGTTGTCATTTATAAATACCTACATTAAAGCACGATAGCATACAGATTCAAAGTTTACAGGTCAAAGTTTTGATGCGGTGTAGCCCATAATCTGAGATACGGTCACATGACAGATCGATAGATCGATACATACATACATACATACATACATACATACATACATACATACATAAATTCATAATATCTAAAATAATTGAGAACTGTAGTTCAGTGTTTTAGTTTTGTTGTTCATGGGTTTACATCAACCCCCCGCTGTGGCGATTTCTATAGAGGTCGCTCAGTTGTTGCAGTCACACACCTAAAACACCGTAGCCCTTAAAAGGCCACAATTGTTGCCTCAGATTTCCAACCCATAATTCAGAGCGAAACAGATATGAAACAGTGGACCTGCATGTCTGTGGGTGTTCGCGGCTCGGCCACATGATTTGCTCCTGTTTGAAATCCCTGTATCAAGACTTATGATCGCTCTTGGTGTATTAGAAAACGGACATCGTTTTTCATTGCAAAGCTCCAGCTTGGCTCTAGACGTTGACCAAGTGCAGTTTGCTCTGACAAGTCTTTCTTCCTGAAAGCTGTCAAAGTTTCTGTCAGAACCGTTGCTTAGTCGTCCATTTGGGTCACGATTGGTTCTCTATGGTTCTGCAAGCCAGAGAGAAGCCCAAATAGAACAACACAGATTCTAACAATTAACATAAATTAAATAAATGCAGGAATTAATACAATCAAAGCAAAACAGAGGTGGATATACATCTCTGATATATATTCTGTATGTGTATGCATTTTATTGTATTGTTAAATTGTATATTGTCGTTTTGCACGTCAAAATACATTATAGTATAGATCTAAGTGTGAATGAGTGTGCAGTGGTTGTCATGATAAATGATCGGGGATTGGTATGAAATGTGTTTGCAAAATTGTTATCAAATGTTGCATTAGAAATTGTTCAGTTGAAACTTTTTTAACAGTGTTGTCGTTTTGTCGTTGATAATGATGACACATTGTATGTAGTAGAAGTAGTAGCCTAGTATATTCTCTGCAAATAATGATTCTAATATAATTGGTGTGAATTATGTACGGTGTATTATATGAACATAGATACAAATGTATGCAGGCAATTACAACAGATTTTCATTTACTTGCACTGAATAAACGTTCATTTCCACCAATACATTCACAAACAAAAGCTGCGAAACAAAACGTATAACTGAAATGCAATGTACTATCAAACGTTCTAATACTAATACTGCTAATAAGATTAATAGTAGTAACAGTGGTAATAATAATAACAGCAATATTATTATTATTATTATTATTATTATTATTATTATTATTATTATTATTATTATTATTACATCAATTGTATTGAAATTTTATTTTTCGTAATGTTATCTAAAGTAAATGAAAAGACTCAGATAACGAAATTCAACTCAATTGGTCTTTGCTCCATTAGATTCGAAAGCAGTTTACATCCAGAACACATCAATATTATTATTTTTTATGTTTGTGAGAGGGCAACCAATATGTTTATTATGTAAGCAATTTACTGAACATCCCTTAACATTTATATGCTATACAAAATATAATCAGACTTTTCCATATATTTCAAACATAAAAATACTGAAATTAAATGTTAATTAAAAAACTATTTTAAATTGCAGCATGGTGTTTATTATCTTAACACAATGTAAGTTTAAGAAAATCAAATAATCAGATTTTGTTCCTTACAGAACATAATTTCAATACGTTTATTGCACTTGCGGTAGGAGACATTAATCAAATAATATTAAATGTGCTGAGATTATTATTTTGTTTTATCTCATAGTGCTTATTTGAAATTCTAATGTAAGAATGTATTTGTTAAGGTCAAGTGTTACCTTTAATCTAATACATTTTTCTAATACATATCCCTGAAGTTCAGAAATAATTGTGTGTACAGAATAAGACAAGAATCCCAAAGAAAACCCAGATGCGACCACTTGTTTATCTTTGAAAGAGATCCGTCTATGAGGGAGAACGGTACATAAAATATAACTAACAGAGACGCATAAAACAGCCATTTTGATCAATAATAACAAAAACAATTTTATTGAATCATTTAAAGCGACTCAAGGCAATGACTACAACTATATCTATTGTACGAAAAACTACAATTTGGGATAATTAATTTAATTCTTACCTAACCCTTACTTATGAAAGTATAAGGGGACCCTGAATGTTATTGAATCTTAGCTGTTCTTGTGAGCCATAGAATTATATTTCTCTTACTTTATAAATTAATTGCATTTTATTATTGTGTAGTAGTAGTAGTAGTAGTAGTAGTAGTAGTAGTAGTAGTAATAATAATAATAATAATAATAATAATAATAATAATAATAATAATAATAATAGGTCTAATGCTGATATGTGGAAAGAAACATAGTTAAATTCCGCCGGACGTTTTGGGGTGACAGTTGTCCGAGTGCATTGTCTGTCCCGCTCCGTCTATTGTGCGTTATATTGCAGTTGTAGGAAGCGGACTCCACAATCAGGTTCTAAGTACCTGCAGTAAACTTTATTGCAGGTTTGTAAACCCGGCGGTGTCCTCGCATCCGGTCCGACTGATCTCTTTTATTGTACACTGGCTTCTCATGGCGCTACGGGGCACACTGTAACCTGTGAAGTCACTTGCTGCCGTCTGTGCATGCATGTATATATATTTGTATGTATGTCTCGGTGTTCTGTAGTTCTGTAGTCTGTCATACATGTGATTGTATTATTTATGTATGTATGTATGTATGTATGTATGTATGTATGCATATGTGTATTTGTTTGTTTATTTATGCACTTATTAATTCATTCTTTCATTAATTCATTCATTCAATATATTCATCTGCCTTTGCTGTTGACTTGAATTTGCTATCTCCTCGTCCTTGCGCTTGGTGAGTGTTTAGCCCTTATATGGGATTGTTTCAATGTTTTTTGGATTTCATAAAACCGGGGAAGAAATAAATTAACAGTCGATTGATGCAACAGTTCAAATGCAAAACGAGAAAGGACAAATCGGCTTGGTCTGTATATGTCATTGTATCTTGCATCTACTTTGCATCTGTGTAATGCGACATTTTTGAACGTGGTCTAATTTCAACAGACAGGGATTATATAGACTACAGAAATGCAGTTTTTATTTTTGTTTTGTTTTGTTTTTTAATTGAGTTTTCTCTTCTAGTTTATTATGAAAACCATTCCAAACCAAAGTGACTCCAATGAGCATAAATACATAATACTATATATGTAAATATAAAGAAATACTAAATAAATACTATATAAATAAATGATTATCTTATGAAGCATGTATTAAACAGTTTTTAAATGCATATTCCTACTGTATAATATATTTGGCTTTATCTTCTTTCAAAACCAATTGCAAATTAAAGTATATGTATATGTAGAATATATTAACTTTAAAATAAATATATAGATACATGTGTATAGTACCTACAGCATGTTTCTGTAAATGTATAGTTTAACATAAAGCTCAGGGTTACATTGTTTAATTATATTGCTTTAATACATCTTGTTTCATATCAAAAGACAAACACTAAACTTTTCGAACAGGTACGATGCAGTTTATTCTGTTAAAATAATCCCTCAACGAGTGGTCACAAGAATTAACTTGTTTTATGACATCTGATTCCTCGTCTTTCTTATTGCGATTATTACATTTAAAAACAATAATGTTGTCCCTGTCTGAACAACACTGAATTATAAACATATGTATTGAGTGTACATGGTGCTGTTATATCCATATTTTACCATTATTATTGATAATGATAATAATGATAACAATCATGTATTATTATTATTATTATTATTATTATTATTATTATTATTAGTAGTAGTAGTAGTAGTAGTAGTAGTAGTAGTAGTAGTAGTATACACGTGTTTCTGATCGTGAGAATGTTATATTTTTCACATATTCGTGAAATGATCATTTTCGTACCTTTAGAATTGATAATTCTCCTCCTTTTTCTATAGTTCTATTTAGGTTATATTAAATAATTAATTTGCATTATATATACAGCTTCCAACTCTGGTCTAAGAAGGAAACATAAGAATCATGTCGGCTCACTTGTCACCTGTGACGGTTCATGTCAAATACGTATTTTTCCCACCGTTTGTATTCGTTTATCAATGTTTGTATTCAATGCTGGTAGAAATACTTAATATTTAAATAGCATTCTGGAATCATATGTTACTACGTTAACCATACACTGAAAGATTATTTATAATTCTCAAAATTCATCTTTTTATTGTTTTACAGACTAGTTTCAAATCCTTGTAACATTTGTAAACAAATATTTTTCACAATAGTTGTACTATTGCATTACCTGTATGTATTATGTGTTACTACATGCGATAATACTATTATTATTATTATTATTATTATTATTATTATTATTATTATTATTATTATTATTATTATTATTATTAATGTATGAATGTTGACGGAATTGAATATACTGTTGAAATGCCCTTCAAACGTATAATAATAATAATAATAATAATAATAATAATAATAATAATAATAATATAGGGATGGGGGACAAAGGAAAAATCCCCAGAATCGAAACCCCACTATACAATTCTTATACCAATTTTAATATTGCTGGTACAAGTGTTAGAGTGCAGTTAAGACATATACATACATACTATATAGACATAGATACTTTAAACTAAAATATATGCTGCATATAAAATACGTGCAAAAATCATGTTATATATATATATATATATATATATATATATATATATATATACATACTTATATACACACATATATGTATACGTATATGTACACATTAATAAGACACATTATTGTGTTAAATTTGTAAATTTAACACAAAGTTGTGTTGTCCTTCAACAAAAACAGAATGTATTAAACACATTAGATCTCAGTGTGTGTGTGTGTGTGTGTATATATATATATATATATATATATATATACACACACACACACACACACACACACACATATATATATATATATATATATATATATATATATATATATATATGTGTGTGTGTGTGTGTGTGTGTATGTATGTAACGATTCATCTTGACGTATAACAGGGCCCTGTTGTATTCTACACGGCGCTCGAGGTTGTTTGTGAAACATATACATTATTTTTGGCAGCACTGGAAAACCTGACTTCGGGTCCTCTCCGCTGTCCCTGTGACTGGCCGGTATGGTGTTAGTGGACAGTGAACTGTTTTGTTGGCAGTAGGCGTTGTGACGATGCCTTGTCTTGGCATAGTGAGTTCTGGCTTGAGCAGTGCAAGAAAATCTGAAAAATAAACTCAATATCTCTATAATGCAGAAAAAATACATATTTTGTAAAATAAAATCGAGTAACTTTTGAGAAGATTTTGCTGAAATAGTAATTATCACCAGTGCTACTCCAATACTGTTACTCCTCTTTCTCCCCCTCCTCCTCCTCCTACTAATATAATATATATATACAATTTGATTTAATAATAACAACAACAATAATAATAATACAATAACATATTATTTTAATTTTGAAAGAATACTACTACTACTACTACTACTACTACTACTACTACTACTAATAATAATAATAATAATAATAATAATAATAATAATAATGTTACAAATGGACGAATGGATTTCTTTTCACAATAAAATAAATGAAAAACAAGCAGTAGCAATTTGCAATTTTGTAAAATCAACCAATAGTTGATTACATGTATTATATTGATATAAAATTGTCCAATTATATTTGAAATGTTGTATCAGAGGGCTGTGGTATCCCTGATAGAGCTGTATTCACTGTATTCACTGTATTCGCTGTATTGCTAGTTTAACGTGTGTGTTGAGTGGGAAGGCTGGCCTGTGAGGATTGCCTCGGCTTGGAGTTTTGATCAGAGTCCCCATTTGTTTGACACATGCAGATCAGCCCGGATGTGTCTGAGCGCTGAGCTGCCCAATAGAGTGCGGCTCGTCTCTTGTGCCATGCAGGTCCCTGTGATGCAATGTGTCCCGCACACTGAACCAGGAGGCTCCGTATAGCCCATAGGCCCACCACACGCCTCTCCCCTCTCCAGACAGAAATTAGCTCCAACTCAGACAGATAGCCTAAATATACATATCTGATTAAAACTATAATCGATAGAGTTGTTGATTTTAATTGCAATTTCAGTCAGTCGGGGATCTTAGCTCATTTTATTTGAATCGTGATGTTAAAATATGAATTAGTTGATATTGAATGGGTTTTAAACCCAAGTTTAAAATGCCCTACTGGAATTGACACAATGCTAACAAATCAGCATTTTGCGCCTAGGTATTGGCTATACTGATTGGGTTGGTGTGTGTTGGGAGGAAGCGGATGGGGTGCGGTGGGGTGGGGTGGGGGGAGCTGTAGGCACACTGTGCACACTGAGAGAGAGAGAGAGAGAGAGAGAGAGAGAGAGAGAGAGAGGCAGAGGAAAGCGTAACGCATTCTTGGTTGTTTGGGGGAAATTTACAGCTAAGTAATAAAAGTTTACGACGGGCTCGGCGCCGGGATTGGCTGCCGCGCGTCACATGGCTCCTCTCCGTGAACGTGAACTTTATTGTGTTGTCTTTATCCCGGCTCGCCCGCTCTCCGCGCCGCAGCAGTCCGACGCAGTAGCAGCGACAGCGAGCTCGGCCAAAATTAGAATTAAAAGGAGAAAGAAAGAGAAAGAGATAAACTATTTTCTTTTTATTTTCGTGTTATGGGAGGGGGGTGTGTGGGGGGGATTCTTCTATTCCGTGGAATTGTAAGGGGTGGGTGTAGCTGTTGCCCCCCCCGGCCCCCCTCCTCCCGCGGCTTCACCACCCTTCTTTCTGGCTAACAGTGACTTTATGACAGTCGCCTCCCCTCTCTCCCTCTTTCTCTCTCTCTCTCTCTCTCTCTCTCTCTCTCTCTCTCTCTCTCTCTGGCCCCTAGAGGCGAAACAGCTGAGCTATTTTTTGTGTGTAGGGGATTGAGAGGGATCAGAGCAAACAGCGGGTTGTAAATACCTTGGCTTTTTTTATTTTCTTCTTCAACTCTCCGATCTTCGGCACGATAAGGGGGATGCTTTCTCGCTGTGGCGTTGCGCTGCCGTCGGCTTCACCCCCCAACCCGTCTCTTTTTTTGGACCTACAAACTTGCGTCACACGACCAGTCGAAAGAACAGGGGTAAGTTGCTAATTCAGCCCTTCTTATTGGCTTAAATGTTTATCTAATGGCCCGTATCCATGGGAGGTAGGCTAATGATGCAACGTTTCGTTCTCCTTTTCTCTTTTTTTCCCCCTCTCCCTCTACCGAGAAACAGAAGAGGAACGAGAAAAGCCGGCATGTTTAGCGCGGGTTCATGCCACGGTGTGATATTTTGCTCCCCACTGTTCTCGCCGTATTTTTACTGTATTTCCAGGTTTTTTTTTTTTTTACTTTTCTTCTTTTTGCTTTCTTCCTTTTTCTTCCTCTTCCACCACCTTAAACTGCACCCTCCCCGAATCCACCCACTCTCTCTCTCTCTCTCTCTCTCTCGCATCTTCTCTCTCTTTTCTCTCTTTAATTGCGGTGTGGCTTTATGGTACAATTATGTGCGTTATTCCGGGGTGGCTGGTCGCTGGAAGCACATGTCATGGCATTAATTAGTGGATTCCAGCAGGCAGGGTGTACGAGGCATCAGCCCGGCTTCAAAGGACTTTTATAGCGGGGCAGGGTCCGGCCGGGGTAAACAGGAAGAGCGCCTGAATGACTTCCATGGTGACCAATAAAACAGACCAACCCAGATAACAAGGGCATGGAATGGACGGAGCTTACGTATCACCTCATCTCCGTAGTGTCGAAAACACATACTTTCGGTTTTGTTATTATTATTATTATTATTATTATTATTATTATTATTATTATTATTATTACATTGATCTTCATCATCGTCATCATCATTGTGTACTGTCCCTGTCATGGTTATTACTATAGTTATGTAATTATTTATTTATTTCAGCCGAAAATATACCAGTCAGCATGAACAACATAAATCAACCAAATAAATACATGCACCGTGTTAACACTGTTGGTAGCTCTATGAAATCGTTATTTTATAGCAAACTCCTGCGGTTAATGCACTGCTTGTGGGCTCCTATTATTTGTAATATGCTCAGCGAGTAGAAGTAGTGGTGACTGGAGTTGTAAATGTTACAGCAGCAGTAACAGTGAGTGTAGTGGGGTGTGTTGCATTTCCCCCTTGCTTAATCGACCCTGCTGGTTTGGAAAAGGCTCGAAGCGAATGCCACTGACAGCCTGGTTGTCTCCTATTAGCGTGTCTCACTGGAAATGGTTGAATTTGCCCCACCAAATAAAAAAAAAGAAAGAAAAACGAAATCGAGCACTCACACGCCACCCTGACTCCAGCGAGGTGGAATGTGAAGTTCAATTTATAATCCCCTTTCTAAATATGAAGAATATTCAAAGATCGCTTTTAAGTGATTAAGTTAGACGCCAGGCCATCCGTCATATCACCAAAAGCAGGGCGAGAGATCTCTGTCTGGCGTTTGAAATATAGCAGTGGAAGCTTTTAATAAGAATGCGCGGCCTGCAGGTTAGAACAGCAGCAACAATGACACCCAGTAATTATATATATATATATATATATATATATATATATATATATATATATATATATATATATATATATAATTACCGGGTATGTGCGAGTGTATATATGTGCGTGTGTGTGTGTATGTGTGTGTTGTTCACTACACTCAATATATTATGTGATCGCCCTGGCTTATTGTAGAGGCCTAATTATCCTCTTCTTAATGACGTGTCATTCGTGTATATCAATTTATGTCATCGATCCTCAACGCCTTGAACGTGTGTACGTGTATGTGTGTGTGGTGTGTGTGAACTAAATGTGTACACATTACAAATAGAACAACAACAACTGAATACACATTACATTACATACTTTTGCAAATGGAAAGAACACATGCCTTCTATTTATTAATATTTGTATCTACGCCACACCATGAACCACGTCTGTGTCATTATCCTGCACAGCATTATGTGTAAAATATCAGTGTAAGTCTCATCTCTTCAGAAGTCAAATATTAATAACAGCAAAAGCGGTGCATCTAATATAAAAACATTGCAACGTTGTCTGTGTATGGTTTATTTATTTAGTTAATTATTTAGATGATTTGTTCGACCTACTTGTTGAGACTCAATTAAATATATGTTTTCCAAAATTTAACAAGGATAATCAAATGGCATTTTGTTTAAGTATTCATCATGGACAAATACATACACTTCTCATTGTTGAACATTTGTATACAGTATACATATATATATATATATATATATATATATATATATATATATATATATATATATATATGATTGTCTGCATATATTAAAATAACTATGTATTGTACTGCTTTCGTTTTTCATTTACAACAGATAGCCATATGTCTCATTCTGTTTTGACTTCTGTATATTAGCTATATTGCCTGTAGGCCTATCTTGTTCTCTACTATTGCAGTTTATTGTTGATTTTACTCTTACAATTTATTCTTATAGTTTACATAATTATAAATTATATTTTACTTACAGAATATAATTTATTTAGGGTGCATTTATATTATGCTGTATAGTTCAATAATACAATTCTAGTAGCCTGTACACCATAAAATGTCGAAGGAAGACGTGTATATTGACATTTTTTTTCTTGTTTTATTTTTGTTTGTGTTGCTTCAGAAGAATACACAACTGTTAAGTGTAGACGGATAATGTGCAAACGAAGGAAATTAAATGCAAGATTGATGTCTTTCATTGGCAGAAAAGAGAGAAAAATAAACTTAAATTATCAACATAAGTGCTGTAATTGTGGGGGTGTCGGATTCTTTGGCTTATATTATATTGCAGTGGGAGTTTTGTTCGGAGGACGTGGTGCTTTGCAGCATAGTGAATGAATCCCGGGCGGGCTGGTTCGGGCGTCGTTATGCCGACTTCAACACAGCGGTAGCTGCGAGATTTCTGTAGTTCCTGGCCTTTATAATCAATGCTGTGTTTATGAATTAAGGTCTGACATAGGGAATTATATTTTCCCTTAACAAACCTTTACTCCAATCAATAATGCACCCACCACTGTTGCATGACAATTGCCTGGTTGCCTAAAGCCATTTTTATATCTCTGGGTCTCATATTTTCTATCTGAATTACAAAAATATAACCGTTTTTTTAAATATTTTCTCTCCCTTGAGATGTGAGATATGTATTTCGTAGTTCAAGAAATGAGAAGTCGTTTTATGAGTGTCTATGTTGCGGGGTTTATTATTCCGAGAGTAGTGCTGAATGCAGTAACACTCATTAAAAAGAAGAAAGAAAATTCTTACTTGAAGATCGTAAAATAGCATGTGGCTTTTTATTTCTTTAATATGTGCATTTCTGTGATTTACGTGTCTGCGGTTAGTTTCCATCTCTCCCTGTCGCGTTCGCCATAAGAAATGGGCGATGAAGGTCGGCTTGTTCACCACAGATTTAATTTGCATTACATAAAATACTTTATGAATATCTGATATTATTGCCAAACTATATGTAATGTGTTTCGCAGTCTTTTCTGATTCATTCTGCTTAAAAAAAATGTAAATAATGCAGAAAATAATCGGTTTGCATCTATGTTTGAACACGTGTTAAGCTTTGTATGCACACTTTACAAACTTTTTTTTTTTGCACGCCATTTCTGTAAATAATACTGACATTTTTTGGTGTGTAGCGTGCATAGCCCACCCTAAACACTCTAACGCAGTCTCTGTTGAAAATAGTACATCCTTAATACTGTGTAAGAAGAAACACACACACACAGGAGTACTAGTTTCACTATGTTTATTTTGTGAATGACCCTTATAATTATGATATTGTAATCTTAAATGTCGATCGGTGTTAACACAGTGTAACGTCACTCAGAATTGTCATTTTAAGCCGTGTGCTAATGCGGTGGCGTATTATGCACTTGTTTATTGGCCAAAGTCAACACTGCCACCGTGTGTCCACTCTGCGTCATCACACCCAGAAATACTTGGCAAGTCGTTTGGGCCAACGTACAAATACATAAATCACAACACCGCGATTTGTTCATTAATGCCAGAGATAAGATAGTCGTCCTCAATTATTATAACAAACAATCGAGCAGCACATAAAATGAAAAGAAGAAGAAGAGGGAGTGCCTGTCGGATTACATTTTTAAATTCCTTTTCGAAGACACATTTCATGAAAATGATACCGTTTTATATTCATTTAATTGCGGCTGCGCATTCTGTGCAGTACGTAGAATAATAGGTCTAGGTCGCTGGGATAGAACCGTTTCATATATAAAATAAAATTAATCGTGTGGTGATTTATATTTTAATACAAATATTGCACCGTCTTTGCACGCATGTATGTGTGTATTTGTCTATTTATGTAAGTGTATTCCCTAATTTCCTAGTTATAGTTGTAACGAATAGCTGAATTAAAAGTCAGTTGAATGTGGCAACTGAGCAAATTAACTTAAACATTTGGGCTTTTATAATCGCTCTTCGTTTTTCGAGGCAGTTTTCGTGATTGAGGACACGTAAAAACATCAATAATTATCATTAGTTTTATTTCAAAAGAGATAGGAGGCCAGTCATTGATATGCAAAGATAAGTGTTTATTTTATCTTTTCTCCCAGAAGATACTACTACTACTACTAATAATAATAATAATAATAATAATAATAATAATAATAATAATAATAAATATTAATAAAAATCAGGAAGTGAAATCGAAATTCTACATTGTTGTTTGGAAAAATGAGCGTACTTGAGTGTAATACAGTTTCATACAGAAACATTATTGTGATATTGATTGAATTTTGTAAATACATACATGCACACATACATACATACATACATAAACAAATATTTAAATAAATAAGCAGCTTTTTGTAGGTTAACTCAAACGGTTATATTTATTACATTTTATTTTCTTAGAGTGTACACATTATTTGAGACTTGGCATTAAAACACGAAATTTGAACTTATATTGTGCTGTGTTGAACATTTTTGCATGTATGTATTAATTCATTGCATGTGTGAATTTCGATCTAGCCATTTACTGCACCCCCCCCCCCCCCAACACACACACACGCAAACCCCTCCCTCACTCTCTCTCTTCGTTGAGAACTGATGACAGTGGCGAATGGTAATGTTTTCCCGATTCCTGTGTGGAAATAAATTGACAAGCGGAGCAGGAGAATCATTTTATTGTGTTGAATCCCCCAAAGGTACAGAAAACCGCTGAAATCCCAAAGAAAAGAAAAGCAATTATACCGGTAGAAATTACATATGCACCGAAATTATAGAAACCAACGGGAATGTAGGACTGTGCAGGCTTCAATACATGCATGAATAAATAAGATATTCGTCAGGGCTGGTCTTTCTATGCCAGCAGTTTGTCTAAATATGTAGCAACTGGAAAGCGTACAGAGATGTGTGGATGAGGCTTGGGATTCGCCTGTTACAGCTAGTAAATATTGCATTACACTCTTAAAAGCTAATGTGTGGAAATTGTACACAGAATATGTGTTAATAGTACTTTGGCCCATTTTGATTCAGTGTAGTTTTAATTATCGTGTTATAGACCACAATCCCGCAGAAAATATATCTGGGAGTCCATTAAACTAACGTCTTTTCAATGGAGATTAATTCTCTATTCGACAGAGGGAAGATTTTTCTTGATTATTATTATTGTTGTTGATGTTTATATCCCGTATATGCCTGTGTATTTATGTGCAATATTCCAATATAATGCCTGTTTTGAGTTGTCCTCTTTGCGTTATGTTCAACACATTTGTGTTAAGAGCATTCAAATTCAACATATGAACGAACAACAAACAAATACATAAAAATCAAATACATAAAATGAAAATCAAATACAAACATACACACATGCATACATACTTACATACTTACATACATACATACCCATTCAATATAAAATATAATTTTCTAAGCAACGAAATTAAGAACTAAAACAAATTAAGTGGGTGCAGTTGAACAGTAACGGTGTACACTTTTCTATCGCCTCATTAGTGTCTGTGGCTGGGCTGACGCGGGACATTCCGCCCCTTGTTAAGGTGAGGCTGACACGGCCCAGCAGCCCCGGACTCCCGGAGAGAGCCACTGGCGGCTCGGTGGCCTTCAGCCCGGCGCCTCCTGGAGTCCTCCTGGTCCATGTTTACAGCCGGAGTGTTGAGAAATATCTGAAAAAACAGGGACGAGGTAGAACAAAAGTCAATAACAAGATCGCTGGAGAATTGGCACTCGGGTATGGTGTACCTGCGTCTCCAAAGAGAGTGCGAACTAAGCTGCCCTTTAAAAAAAAACATAAATACATGCACTAGTCGAGGCGGAGGTAATGTACGTAATGTCTGAGAGCCGAAGGGAAACACAAAATGAAATCACGTTTCTAATCGAAACCGTAACAGCAGTCTGACGTGAAATCGACACGGAAACGTCGGGAAAGAAAACTTATAGGGTTATATGTATGGATTTATTGATTGGCTATTACTGAAGACACCTACCACAGCGAAAACACCGACACAACAATAATATTAAAATATTACACTGTAATATGTTCCAATTTAAAACGTTTCACTTAAGCAGACGAGAACATTTAAAATGTTCTCGACTTTGCAGCCGAGTAACATTTTTTGTTTGTTCTGTAATTATTATCTGTATTATTTCGTAACGAATTAGTTACACATTTTCATATACACCCAATATGTATTTAATGTATTGTAAACACACATATATATATATATATATATATATATATATATATATATATATATATATATATATATATATATATACATTATATTATATTATTATAATACATGTTGTGTTGTTTAAACCAACAAATAATCCTTGTGCCGTGCTTTTTAATTCTGTTTTTTTTTTCTCAACACAGACTAGTAAAAGCTTGTTATTATTGATATGTATTGACCACTTTCTTGCCACAAAATGATGACATCTGTGTTTGCACACCACATGGTGGAAAAACATTTTGTACTTTAATTGTACTTTAATTGTTTAACACATTCAGATTATGAATCATGTAAAATCCAGGAATAATCTGGAAAAAACTCAATGAAATATAGTAGAACATATTATTATTATTATTATTATTATTATTATTATTATTATTATTATTATTATTATGATTGTGCCGAAATTAACAATCACATTAGTTAAATATTACATAAATACAAAGTAACACCAGAAATTTGACGAAATTAAAACAGCAATTAAAAAAGCAGTCATGTACACAGATGTTCTGTGCACACATCTATGGTGAAATAACACAATATGGGGAGTGTAAACAATCTGATGATATGTACACAATACTGGGTACCAAAATAATTGTAAAGCTACGTTACTGCGACACGGCTCTGTAGGTTTTAGCATACATGTAAAAATGCTGCTGATTGCGTTTGAACGGCGCATTTTGTATGTACAGTGAATACAGTGCGAGCAAACATCTATAAACCCAAGGCAATGGGAAGCGGTAGGGAAGGGGAAAACACACCGCGGCCTTGAACGAGTTTTGAAAAAGAGACAGAAATATTTACAGCTCTTGGAGACCTTATGTCATCCCCGGGCTGCTCGTTCCTGTTGCAGTCTTTGCTCCTGTTTCGAGTTGGCCTTTTAGGAGGGGGATTTCTTAAATGCATCGCCTCCATTACAAAGGAGAAGAGAAAAGAACAAGAAATAAACTCTAGGGGATTTCAGACTTTCAGTGTGACGATGGTCATTGTCGGACAGGGGACGGCGTTAAACCAAATTTAGGACTCTTTCTCCGGGTCTTTCATTGTTTGCAGTGCCCTGGGTCTGAGATGAAGAGCCCAGCCTTTAGCGGAGGTACGTTGTAAATTACCCTGAGCGACAAAAAGCCAGCACAGGAAGTAGTGGAATAAAGGGGGGAAAAGGGGGAAAAAGGATTCTAGTGGCCTTTAAAGAAATGAATATAATTCTGCTATTGCATGAATGTCTGAGAATGAAGCTCAACATTGTAGAGCCATCTCTGTCTGGCTGGAACGGAATGTTTCCTACTACTACTACTATTACTACTACTACTACTATTATTATTATTATTATTATTATTATTATTATTATTATTATTATTATTATTTATAGAAACTCACACATGTATGTATAAGATGCGTCTGTATATGTACGCATGTCTATCCCATTATCCGAAAATACTTAGTTTAATTATCTAATCTAATAGAATTACAACAATTGTCATGGATTTTGACTAAAAAGTAAAACGGTAAAAACAGGTTACTTAGGTACAATTTCTAGGTAGACCGGTGTAGTTCTTGTTTGTACGTTGTTATGTATTTGAATATTTCGTTTTTGTTGTTGTTTAATGTTGTGTTTGGAAACTTAATGGATATCTTTGCAACTAATAGCTGTTTTCTTTCTGTGAGGACGTGGGTTGTTTCTTGTTTTATCTACACATCTCAATACTAATAAGAGATGAAAATGAAACAATCAGCTGCCGTAAAACTGAAGTAACAACAATGTGGTTTAGTTTTGAAGGAGATCACAAAGAAAAGGTTATTTATTCTATTAATTAAAAAAAATAAAGTATATACCAAGGGTAATAGTCGCTTAGACGTGTAATCGTGCATTAGTTGTTGGTTTGAATAACGAATGTAACTCGTTTTGCAGGTTGAAACACGATACTGTTTGTCATGAATAAATATATACAATATATAACTTGGTCAGAACACGGAGCAGACAACCAGTAAAATGTATTCCAAATGTGTATGCTAGAAAGAAAGAAAAAGAAAGAAAGATCTGGAAATTATTATTTTTGCCATGCTTAATTACTCTTACAGTTTGATATTTTTTTTAAACCGACTTTAGAACTCTGCTAACCACACAGCTAATAATAAAAGACAATTAAGTCTTTGTCTCTTTGAAATAGGGTGGCTGGAACTGAGGAGAAGCACGTTTATAAATAAATTAAAAGTAAATTAAAAGTAAATTTCGTAGAAGAGGAATATAAAGATAGATAAATAGATCTGTGTGTGTGTGTTGCAAGCTCTTACATACATAGGCTACATACAGCTCTGGAAAAAATGAAGAGACCACTGTGTAAAACTATCAGTTTCTCTGGTTTTACTATTTAGAGGTATATGTTTGGGTAAAACATATTTTTTGTTTTCTATAAAATACTGACAACATTTTTCCCAAATTCCAAATACAAATATGAATGGAATGGAATGGCTGCCATACATGTAGAGATGCTGATTTAAGAAAAATTTGCGGTGGCCTCTTATTGTTTTCCAGAGCTGTATAGATATACATATACATAAAAGGTTTTTGAGAGGTAATGGACAATAATGTATACATTGCAATGCCCAGTATCTCGGTGTCCAGTTCTCTGTAACCATTATTTGGCTTCATACCTTAATACTTGTAGTACTAGTATAGAAGCATTCATCATCAGCATCCAATTATTATTATTATTATTATTATTATTAGTAGTAGTAGTAGTAGTAGTAGTAGTAGTAGTAGTAGTAGTAGTATTATAATGACTCGAAAAGGAATCATGAAAGACATTGAAGTGTTTGTGTACGTGAATGAACGAATTCGGATAGGAGGGAGGGAGGGGGTGGCGGCCTTGGAAGAGCTTGCAAGATGTATTAAGAGTATTAGCAAGTGTAGGAGTGAGCATGAGGGAAGACGCTTTAAAAGTGGTCTTTTTTTCATCCTCTCTGAAGGAAGTATCTATTTCAAACAATACACAGCTCCCCAAAACGTCTATGATTGAACCCAGGCCTATATGACTAGATACTAGGCCTGTAGATTACCATAATAGCATCGACTGGTTCTGCTGCTTCTACATTCCATTGACCGATAGAAAAAAACATGAAATAAAACTAAATATATATTATACTACAGCTGCCAGTACATTCCAAACTCCCATATATATATATATATATATATACATAAATACATACATACAAACATACATAAGCAGAGGAGGGAAATTAGATTGTATGATTTTCTAAAACAAAAACACAAAATATTGTGATTTCTCTTGTCTCTCTCTCTCTCTCTCTCTCTCCCTCTCTCTCTTTATTCAATCCACGCATGAAGGTTTCAAAGCGCCCAGTGTATAGGCTAGTGTCTGCATTATGTCTGTTCCCAGCTGTTTTCGGTTCACTTCCAAACGCCTCGACCTCTCCGTCTGCCTCTGCATTAAGACAGCAATAAAACACTCAGCTCTCCTCGGCTCGGCTCTCAACGGCAGCTAGAACGGGCTTCGCACAGCAATTCAAACGAACTGGCCCGAAATGAGCGACACGTAGCCTAATTACGCCGGTTGCTAACCTCGTAGCCTCACTGTAAATTAACAAACACCACAAACAACAACAATAATAACAATAGTAATAAATATAAAATATAGAAAACGACAAAACCACTACCACTACTATTACTCCTACTGCTGCTTCTAATATAATAATAAGACAATAACAACAGCGTGCTCTGGACTTGCAGACCCTCATGGTTTCCTAGCAACTTTCCTCATATGGCACAAATTACAGAAGCGGCTAATAAGTACTTCTTAAAACATTTATCACTCCAGATTAAAACACTGGAAAAAATCCCGTCTGCACTTTTACATCCGGCGCAGTCTATCATGAGAGAAGTGAAATTGACTAGCTGATAATGGTCTCAATGGTAATTTTTGTGAGCGAAATAATAATAATAATAATAATAATAATAATAATAATAATAATAATAATAATAATCATACGTGCTTTGGGATTTAATTCTGCACTATATATGTCAAATATGAATTGGAAATCGAAGGTATTGGATTGTCAATAAATATTGGGGCTTTGTTTAATTTTGGTATGTTTTCATCTTATTAATGCACACACGAAACCTCGGGGTTTTACCACCAAGTTAAATTTCAATGCTCATATATAGAATTAAACTGTTATCTTGTTTTCTTATTATCATATTAATAAGCCTGTGCGAATAAGATGCGGTAGTCTCTTTCCAAATACTGCATTGATTCATTAATATTGGCTTATATATATCATAGCAGCTGGACAAATATGTCCATACATATATGTGTAAGTGTATATTGTATGTAAGTGTGTGTGTGTGTGTGTGTGTGTGTGTGTGTGTGTGTGTGTGTGTGTAAAGGCCTAGACCAGAAGTTGTATTTATATTTGGAGGAGGACGCTGTTATTGGTCCGAATAACTCCAGACCTGTTCGAGTGTCAGTCCTCAGTTTTTTTTTTTTAATTGAAGCTCCCCCGCTTCTCCCATCGCCTATTCTAAAAAGTGTTATTCATTCATCCTTAATGTAACCCCCCACACGAACACACACACACACACACACACACACATATATATATATATATATATATATATATATCCCCGCCCAGCAAACGCACACCAAGTTGCACAGTCAATATTTTCCTTTTGTAGGTCAGAATGCCTCTTCGCCCGGTTTGTCTATACAGGCAGTCTTTAGAGGAGAGCTGGGTCCCGTCGCCTGTCTTTTTTATGACTTTAATAGCCTCTATTGGCGTGCACGGCATTCTTTTGCAGGGAAATGGCCATAAAACCCTAACCCCAACTCCCCCCCGGTCCCTTTTTTCCTTGCAACAGGGCTTCCATTTGACAGCAGGAGAAGTCACAGTTTTAGTCTCAGTTCCTTTCTACTTTGTACTGACATAACAGGTTTGATTGTCCATATCTCTGGACAATCTTAGTCAGGACTCGTTCGATCTTTAACGCTGCGGTTCTGTTTTTTTTCTTTCTTTCGTTATTTCTTGAAGTGTGCACACAGCCGGCATTGTAATTCAAGGGAGAGTCGCTTGTAGACACACACACACACACATTCATTGTTAAACATCTACATTTCCCCCTAGACTAGCATTGCGTCTATGTGTGCATGTGCATACCCACATACCATGGCAGTATTGAACACTCAGAGTGAATTAAAAAAGAACGACGTTGATTGCGCTTCGTCTTTGGGCAACGTGTGTATTTATGTGACTTACACGATCGTGGCGCATTCGTTTCTTTTCTCATCCGGCGTTTCCATTTGCATTAACAGAAGTATCAATAATGCAGGAAAGCGAAACGGAACGCCGTGCCAAATGGAACTGTAGATCATTGCGATAAAGAGACTCCTTGCCATAATTAAAACTCCAAGAAACTCTATCAAGATATTTCCGGATTGTATTTATTTATGTATGTATGTGTGTGTGTGTGTGTGTGTGTGTGTGTGTGTATCTAGGTATGTATGTATCTAGTTATCTGATTTATTTTTTAACACTATGATAATTTGCCAGGATTTTTTTTATTATTTCTTTTCTTCCTCTCCGACAGCAATTAAGTAACAGCTATTATCAACGGATTAGGGTTTTTTATTTTTTTATTTTGGGCCAACTGCTGAGTTAAATGCTTCCGAAAACCAATTACATACCAACTGATTAGGACCGTGCAATTTACACGGGTGTTTTTTTGTAGTGTTTTTTTGAAGTGGTTAGGTTTAGCAATTAAAGAGGTTTGAGACAAGCGCAATGTTTACAAATTGAGATTCCTTTAGATATCCTCTAACCACACACACCCTTCTGCACTGTATATATGTACCTTTATAAAGACTAAGATTAAAAGGATCTATGGGACAATACACAGTGAATCTTGGTGGTTTAGTTTATTTCTCTCCACGCACACAAACGTTTTATATTGACTAAGACGGCTCCGGGATTAATATGAACCTCGAAATACAATACATATTAAAGAAATATATTAATCCATTTGAACATAAAATATATTATTATTAATAACTCTTGCAGGTCAGTCGTGTAACTAGGAGAAGGCGTAAACTCCAAAGAAAATTAATTGTCCGTTTGATCTGAATGCAATTATTCTTTGTTAGGAGCATTGGGATATCGATATTTGCCAGAAGAAGAAAAAAAGAAAGAAAAAAGATAGAAAAAATACGTATTGATCCGAGCTCTTTCAGAAACGATATGGTCAGAAATATTCTATGATCCTGAAATAATCTGATTACCCCGCGTGCGGTAATCTTATTTTCCCCCAACCGCACGCCATTAAAGCATAACTCTGTCACTGTAAATATAAACGGAGGAACTATCATTCTGGACAAGTTAATTTAGTGGTTAACTCCTATCACATTTGTACAGGCCCTGTCTGTGTTTGATATATTTTTAATTGTATTTACTTGTTTGATCATTTATTTACTTTCTTATTGATGACGCCGCCGTCTGAGTTCTCCCTCGTTAATATTGGCAGCTCACCAATTACACTGGCCAAAGACTGTTCAAATACGTCTCTCTTTTATTTATTTATTCCCTTCTCTCTCTCTTTCTCGTGTGCATATTTCACGTTCAGCAAGGGAATCAAAACTAGCGAAAGCATTTTTTTTTTCACTTTGCTTAACTCTCTGCTCACTATTGGTGGAAATCTGGTCAGCTGACTTTGTCATTTTGTCCGTCTTGGAGCAATGCCTTAGCTAAAACATTCCGGCTTGTGCGTCTTTTACTGGAGCACCGAAATAAATAATATAGAAATCATTCAACGCGCTTCAAGAGGGAGAGAGAGAGAGAGAGAGAGAGAGAGAGAGAGAGAGAGAGAGAGGGAGGGAGGGTGAAAGAGGGAGAGAGAGAGAGAAAGGGGGAGAGTGAGTGAGAGAGAGACAGAGAGGAAGAGAGGGACTGTGAGAGAGAGAGAGAGGAAGAGAGAGAGAGGGAGAGAGAGAGGGAGCGGGAGAGAGAGAGAGAGAGTGGGAGAGAGAGAGAGAGGGAAGGTATGAATTCGTATTTCGCAAACCCGTCGCTCTCCTGCCACTTAACCGGTGGACAAGACGTTTTACCCAACGTGGCCCTAAATTCAACTACCTATGACCCCGTTAGGCACTTCTCGTCGTACGGCGCCGCCGTGGCTCAGAATCGGATTTACTCTTCTCCCTTCTATTCGCCCCAAGACAACGTCGTGTTTGGGTCGAGCCGAGGACCGTACGAGTATGGATCTAACGTGTTTTACCAAGACAAGGATGTGCTGCCCAGCTGCAGGCAATCCAGCATGGGACAGAGCGCACAGAGCACCCTCGCCCAGGACTATAGCACGGAGCAAAGCAGGACGGGCACGCAGGAGCAGAAAGGCAGCATTCAGATTTACCCCTGGATGCAGCGAATGAACTCTCACAGTGGTAAGTATTACAACTCCGAGAGATAAATTAAATAAATTGGCCACTTTTACGACCGGCCCCAGCAACAGAACAAGCTAAGCTACTTTTTATTACCTCATAAACCATTACTGCAGCTCAGCCTCGCTAGCTATAGAGGCCTTTTATCTGGATAGGAAATCCCTTTTGGTCAAGCGATGCTACCAGCTACCCCCACCCTCTTCCAAAACAACAATACTAGTGAATGAAATGTACACACACACAGACACACACACATACATAGATATACACATATATACACACACATACATAGATATACACACACATATATACATATCCGAATGAACTAGAAGAGGTAAACATTTCTTATACATTTACAGTAAAATAATGAACCAGCAAAGAGGACCTGATGTGTTTCCATGTTTCAATACATATATCTAACATCTGGAGCTGTAGCACTGCATGCTGCTATGTCTCCTACGATTTGTAAAATTCCAAAGTTTCAGTAATTTTTACGCATAACAGACTGTCTGAAATCTGCTCGAACTTCCCTAACATCGCTTTCTCCCCATGCATTTCACACAGGAGTGGGGTACGGATCTGACAGACGGAGAGGGCGCCAGATTTACTCTCGGTACCAAACTCTAGAACTCGAGAAGGAATTCCACTTCAATCGCTACTTGACGCGACGCAGACGGATCGAGATCGCGAACGCTCTGTGTCTCACAGAGCGCCAGATCAAAATCTGGTTCCAGAACCGGCGGATGAAGTGGAAAAAGGAGAGCAACCTGACGTCCACCATCGCGGGGGGTGGGTCGGCAGCGGGATCCCAGGAGGAGGAAAAAGAAGGGATCGAAGAGGAGGCAGAAGACGAGAAGAAAAAAGAATGAGAGAGAAGGAGAAACAAAAAAAGTCATTCCTTAAAAAACAAACAAAAACAAAAAAACGCCCACTTTGCGATAACTTAAACTACCTATGCTGTTGGCACAACTATGAAATGTATGTATGTATGTAAATGTATACACAGCAACACACACACGACACCTATATACACACACACGAGAAATCGCTGTATTGTATTGCAATCCAGACACAGTAATTTGAGATTATGTTTGGGTAAGGTTTTGGGGAGTCTATTAATAGTAATAATGATAATAATATCCATAACAGTAATACAACTCCAAATATCAAAGTTTATTCTCTAAAATGTGACTCTTCGCTCCATGTTTTCCTTGTTCTTCAAATTGCCTGATCCACAATGTGGACGGGGACTCCATCGCAGCGATCAGCCCTCCCTGTATACGAACTCATGTACTGTGTTGAAGTGAATAGTGTTCCGTTTCTTTATGTCGCCTTTGATCAAGGCAGTGTCGCTCTGTTAAGATGTATGTAAATAAATGTTCACACGTAAGAAGCCTTTTGTTGTATCTAGTATTGGGATGATGGTCTGTGCTTTCCAAGGACAGAGACACCATCCCGAGTTTTATAAGGGACATGTTTGCGAAAGACAACGGCTTACTGCGTGGATTTATTGTATTTTATTCTATGCTATGTTATTTTATTTCTTAAAATGATAATACTGTTTAAAATAAGTAATAATGTGAGCTTTTATCCCTTGTCCAGGGGGTGGAAAGCGGTCAAGGAATGTGTGAAGACTACCTAAGTTGTTAATATTTCTGTATATATC